>NC_065508.1:41002102-41008538 GCF_006386435.1 Epinephelus moara | reverse complement strand
AGGTGACATCAGGACAGACATAAAATTCCCACCCCGACCCAAAAACAACATTCACTTAATGTGATCTAAAGATTATATTTTTTCTTTGTACAGGATTTGGGTTCATTTTAAATTAAGTAACTGTTACATACAAGTATGTATAGAGTACAAATGGGCTATTTATTTATGCCTTAACAGTTACCTCCATCCAAGTGGGGCAGTGTTTTTGGCCCCCGTAAACAGATGGTCGTTTTGACCACGGAGTTTAATGAACTCGTCCGTTTGCTCCTTGCTCCCTACAACAAAATGACATGTAAAGCATATTTTCAGTTATGTCAACAGGAAGATTTGATTGTTCGATATAATAACGATAATAACAATAATAATGCTCCTCAAGTTAGCTATGCATTCAATCCAAACGTTCACAGTTTTACAGCCTAGAAATACAGCAGGGCTCACAACCCACCGTTAACGTTATTTGTTCAGCTGCACTCAGCTTTGGGCGCAGGAGAGATGCGCCCCGACAGCTCCTATCTCTTGTAATTAAGAGGAGCTAACTGCACATGTACAACTTACAACGACAACAAATTAACCTGATGTGAGGTATACACAGCCAACAACATCTCCACAGTTACAATAAGATATAAGTCATCATCCGAGCTTGTAACATTTCAAAGTGAAGGGTTTTTAGGCTTTACCGTTACTTTTAAAGGCTAAGCTCCTCGTATCAACAGGTTAACGTTAGCCAAGCTAACGTTACATCGTGGAGCTGGCTCTACATTCCGGTGGCTACGTGTTAGCGTTACTAACGTCAGGTATTTTAACAGCCATTTACAGGTTTTAATGCCCCTTGAACTTCTGGCGTTAAGTAAAAATCCGTTACTTACATTTAAAAGTATATTCCGTGCCGGTGCCGGTGCCGCTGCTCAAGCTTGCCGCCATTGTAAAAAGATCCGGGTTGAACAAAGGCGCGCAAAGGATCTTGGGATATGGGAGGCCACGAAGGATAGTCGCGGTGCATCCTCCGAATACAGGGAAAAGGAGGGCGCATTCGTCGGCTGCATTTGGAGGAGCCTTCGAATTTGAATGAATTGGGACAGCCTTCGCGCAGTGTTGTGACGTAAGGGGCCTTCAAATTCGCCGTTCGAAGGATGCAGACCCTGAATTGGGACACAGCTACAGACAGAGAGAGCCGTGTGTGTGTGTGTCTGTGGGTGCAGCTGTTGTCATGGCGATTAATGACTTGCCTGCACCTGAGGTGCACACACACAGCTCATGAGAGCAGATCAGCAAAGGCTGTTAAATATGGGTTTTAACTCCTCGAACAAATTGTTGCCATACCCAAACCGTTGGTCCAATGAAGAAAATAAAGTGATTGTGAGAGACAGCCACTTCTCGTGAACGCACGTGTCGTGTTTTATATTTCTCGAGTCAAAAATGTGGTCAGAGGAGCGAGTTTAAAATGTGTTGCACCCCAGCTGTTTCTAGAAATTTCTCCTCTGAGTTTACATGGGAGTGAATGAGAAAAAAATCGGCGCTCCCTTCGCTTTGGAGCCACTCAGCAAAAATGTGTACATGTGAGAGATTCCATGTCAACATATCAGTGACCAGGACAAATTTTCCTACGTTTTGTGGTATAAATTGTGTCTGTACAGTGAAAATTGTAGCCATGGCAGCGAGTTAAAGACAAAAGTTTAAGACGATTTTTAGAGCCCTCTCCACTCTAGCTCACAGCATTCCGTGCAATACACACCCATTATAANGAAAGGCAGTTTTAAGGCAAAATCTTACTTTGAAAGGGCAAATAGCTCACTTCCTGTTGGATTTAGGTCAGGGGTGTGAGCACGAGAATTGTATGGCTTGATGAGACGAACGCGTCAGTTTTGGTTTGATGTCTCTACGACATTCCTAAAGGCCATAGCGGCCATTTTAGTGTGCCTAGGTGGCGCTAGAGAGCCCATTTTGGCACTTTAGGGGTTAATTTCATGATTTTCTAAAATTTTTCACCAGTTCTGATATGCGTGCCAATTTTGGTGAGGCGGCGGGAGAAAGAAAGAAATAATAATAATAAACACATCAAAAACAATAGGGTCCTCGCCTTCGGCGCCCTCTGCCTCTAGGCTCGGTCCCTAATAATAAACGCAGCAAAAACAATAGGGTCCTCGCCTTTGGCGAGGACTGCTCACAGAGCAGTCCTCTGCCTCCGGGCCCGGTCCCTAATAATAATAATAAACGTCACAGGAACAAGAGGGACTTCGTCCTTCGGCCAAGGTCCCTAATAATAATTAAAGCTGCAAGCAGCGATGAACAGGTCCTCGCAGTCCACGCGCGTCGGGGCATGCTGCCATCGGGGGGCGTGCACCTAGATGTCTTGTCAGCTGTAATAAATTAAAAAATAAACGTTATCTCTTACTTGCACTTCCAGTATACAGGTAACCACCCAACCCACATTATGTATTTTTCCAAAAAGTAGAAGCTGAATACGTGCCCAATAGTTCAAGGTCTTCTGACTCTTTAAAAGTTGACATGGTGTCTCTAGCTCAAAGTATGAGGGACAAGAAGACGTTGAAAGTCAATGAGTTTTGAAGAGGATTTGAAGATTTTCCAATTTACTTCCATTCACACTAATTAGACTGCCACCAGAGCGCCACCTATCGGCCGATTTGCACCGAATTTTGCACAAACCCTCATCGGGCCATGGAACACAATTAGCAAAAGTGTTGTGGTAATTGGACTGTATTTGGTCAAGATATAAAAGACTGTCTGTTTTGAAAACAATGTGCAGGAATTTGTTGTTTTATATTTTGGCCGTTTTTTGGACGATCAAAATTCTTTTAATAACTTTTTGTCAGGAGGGTTGACAGATGCTACATGCAAAGTTTGGTGCAAATCGGTCAAATTGCCTAGGAGGAGTTCGAAAAAGTATGTTTTTCATTTGTCGTGATTTAGCAAATGGAAAGTTACTGCGAAAGTGGGTGTGGCTTACACCACACAATTCAGCGGAATTCAGAGAACACGTAAATAGAAGGTTTAACAATGTGCGACATATTATGTGGGAGTTATTAGCCAAAAACGCTTTTGCATTGAAAATAGTGCCACCTGCTCATCATTTTTGGTGTGTGAGTTACAGGGGCCAGTCTATACCACCCCTATCAATTTTATTTCTATGAGTGTTATGGTGTTGGCACAGTGCCAAATAATAAATTAGACGGCCACCGGAGCGCCACCTAGTGGCGGATCGGTAAGTCCTTCGTCAGATATCCTCAGGAGGGCATTCACAATAATTATACCAAGTTTTGTGTTAATCCGCCCAACCGACGTTGAGATATGAAATACTTCAATTTAAAGAGCGCCACCTTGTGGTCATCACCCGAAATTTTGCACAGATCCTCAGGGGCTCATGGGGAAGTTGCAATCTGAGTTTCATGTCATTCGGATACACCAATGTGGAGATATGCAACACTTCTTGTTGTGTACTAAATCTGCAGGAAGTTGCTATTTAATAACTTGAGTATTGTTTGGAATATCGAAATTCTTTTAATAACTTTGTGTCGGGAGGGTCCACAGATGTGGTGTGCAAAGTTTCATGCCAATCAGTGAAATTGCCTGGGAGGAGTTCGAAAAAGTAGGTTTGCGACATTTTGCGAATTTGCGGAAAAAAACGGTAGGCGGAAATGGGCGTGGCCTATACCACAAGATTCAGCACAATTCACTGAACGCGTGGATATAAGGTTTTTGAATGTGCGACAAAGTATATGGGAGTTATGAGCCAAAACGCACTTTCCTTAATAATAGCGCCACCTAGTGGTGGAAATTCAGGAGGACAATAGATTATAAAATTTTTCGCCAGGTGTGACTTATATTCCAAGTTTGGTGAGTTTTGGGGTATGTTCAGGCAGTGAAAAATGCGATCATATCAGCGGAAGGAAAAAAAAAAAAAAAAACCACATATATATATATATATATATACATATATATATATATATACAAATAATTGGGAGAAAAACAATAGGGACCTCGCAGGTCTCCTGCTCGGGCCCTAATAATAAACCTTACAAGAACAAGAGGGTCCTCGTCCTTCGGCCGAGGTCCCTACTTAAAGCTGCTAGCAGCGTTGTCGGGACCTCGGCTTCACGCTTTTTCGGCTTCCAGCTCACGTAGAGATTTTGAATTATTTGTGAGAGGCAAAATGTTGATAAAACAAGCTATGTCAATAGAATGCAACATCCACATTGAAATGCAATACACTGTCATGATAAAGAAATTATATAATGTGAACAACAACATGGTGTTTGTCATGCTGTTAAGAATCGAAGTGTACCTCATGTATTGTAAAAGACAAAGGCCTGTTGTGACAGTACTCCTGTTTTGTGTGTCACACATTGTGATGTAAGTACATGAATATATATGTACATAATATAAATTTTAACTGGATAACAATACATTATGTAATTAACAGTCATGATCATAAATGTAGCAACAGAAAACGGTGGTATATACTGTAGGTGGTGTTTAATTTTTTCAATAAAAATAAAATAAAAGTCCCTATAGACAGAAAATATCACCTTTCCAAAAAGTGCTGTAAAAATATAATATATTAATATTTTTGCCACTTTGAACAAGTCAGTCTTTTAGAACTACTGTAGTATGAAATATACATATTAAATATTAACTATGTTTTGCGGATTTTAATTGTTTAATGGTTTGTTTCATAGCTCTACTGTTTTTATAGGGGGGAAAAAAATTTGAAATTAAAGCTGCGAGCAGCGTTGGGCGGGACCTCGGCCCCTCGCTGTCGGTCTCCAGCTCACGTAGACGGTGTGAATTAGCCTATTTATAAGAGTCGGAATGTCGATAAAACAAGCAATGTCAATAGAACGCAAGGTCATTTTTGGCAATAAACCCATGACTTGGGAGTAGAACTTTGATGGCTTCTGAAAACCAAACTACTGATGAGGACATCAATCAATCAATCAATCAATCAATCAATCAATCAATCAATCTAATCAATCAATCAATCTCACAAATCACAATTTGCCTCACAGGGCTTTACAGCATCCAACATCCCTCTGTCGTCAGGACCCAATGAGACAGAAGGGGAGACAGAGAAAGATGCAGGACAGACGGTAATTTTAATAGCTTACAACAACATTAATGAAAGGAATAATATTATAATTATAATTCTGGCTATTGTGGTACAACCTGTTGAAAGTATATTTTAATATCTGATAGTATACATATGTGACAATAATCATATGAGTATAATAACAGTAGAAGTATGACACACACAGACACAGAGAGACAGACAGACAGACAGAGACACAGACAGACAGAGAGAGAGAGCAAACATTGTCAAGAGGTTTTGTGACATGTCACCTTTAAGAGGCACTAACTCATTTCCTGTTGGATTTAGGTCGGCATTGTAAATGAGTGATTTGTAGGTCTCGAGGTAATAAAGGAGCCAGTTTTGATTTAATCTTTCTATAGCATTTGTACAGCCCACAACAGCCATTTTACTGTGTCTATGTGGCACAAAAATTGTCAAGAGGTTTTGTGACATGTCACCTTAAACACAGCATAAAATCCAAACTGTTCGAGTAATGACAAAGTTGTTCAGAGGAATTGTTTAGCAGGGCTTGGTCTGTCATGTGTGCGAGTTTGAAACCAATAGGATAAATGGTGTAGGAGAATATATTTTTTGAGAGAGAGAATTTGTGAAAAACGACATCTTACTTTGAAATGGCAATAGCGCACTTCCTGTTGGATTTAGGTCAGTAGTTACAGCGTGTGATTTGTAAAATTAAACTCTGGCAGGATGTCTTCTGACGTGTCAATTCATTTCTGTCAAAGTTAGACATCGCATGCAGGAGTGACTTGGCATATCCCTGATACAGTGCTGGAATGACATATTTCACATTTTGTATCACTTCCTCTTTTCACTAGAGGGAGTTGGAGAGCACAGTAATTATACATCATGTTTTTATACATCAAATATACACCACAGCATTTAACTTTCGAATAAATCAAAAGATGTGTTTCAGACCTACTTCCTGTCACCACTAGGTAGCACTATGAGTATCAGGAAATATGGTCATATAAATGTTTTCAGGGCGGGACTAATATGAATCATCTGAAGTTTGACAACATGATATGTCATGTTTGTGTACATCAAATGCACACCACAGCACTGAAATTTCAGGTTAATCCAAAGATAAGTGTCTGGTAAGAAGTACTTCCTTTCACCACTAGGTGGCGCTATGACTATCAGGAAATATGGTAATGAAAATGTGTTCAGGGCGGGACTAATATGAATCATGTAAAGTTTGGTGGAGACTGGACCATTTATGCCAACGCTACAGCAATTTCGTTTTTCATGGCGAGACCTCAAGATTCAACGCTTGGCAGCGGGCGCACCATTCAACATTGGGCAAATCCTGTGATAACTTTTGGTCACAAC
>NC_065508.1:41001072-41002094 GCF_006386435.1 Epinephelus moara | reverse complement strand
TGGAGTCAAGTTACAGCAACGTTTATCATCACGGCGAAACATCAAAGTTCGCCGCCAGGCCGTGGCCACGCCCTTCGACGAAAACTCACAGTTTCCACAATAAAGCGTCATCAACGTCTTATAACTTTTTTGACCAAGTTTGAGATGGATCTGGAGATGTACATTAAAGTCTAAAACATGACATTTCCCGTTGCCAGTAGGGGGCGCTATATTTATCTCTAATTATTGACATGTAGATGTGCTCAGGATGGGACTGGCATTAATCCTGTGAAGTTTGGGCAAGATTGGACCATGTATGCTGGAGTTATAAACTACTTCCTGTTTAGTGGAGAGACCCCTAACTTTGACGCCATCCCACGGTCACATGCATTGATGAAAACTCAAGCTTTTGATAACTTTTCATCTTCAAGGTCTTGGGTTGGGACAGAGCAAGGTTTGAAGTCGATCGGATGAAATCTCTAGGACTAGTTCATTCATTTATGACCCCTGGAAATGGCTAAAAATGCATCAAAATTGCACAGTAAATTCAAAATGGCCGACTTCCTGTTGGGTTTAGAGCATGCCTCCAAGAGGCTTTTTTGTATGTCTCTGAGCATTACATAAGCCTGCCAAGTTTCATACATGTAGGTTAAACTAGCTTCAGGGGCTGTTTCCTCAAACTTTTGTAGGGGGCGCTACTGACAGAGGCAGAGCTAGAGGGGAGGCCGGGGTAGCACTGGACCCCCCTGAAATCTGATTGGACCCCCCAGGTGCCACCCCAGATGATTGACATATCACGGCACCGCACGTCTTGTCGAAAGGAGCCAGTTGCATTTTGAAATCAGTGATGCCTACCCAGATAGCACACGTACATCTGGCCGACGTCGGCCCGATGTATCAAGTTTACATCGTTAAGACGTAGCAGGGAGAGCGTTTGCTCATTGCCAAGACGTCGCTGAGACGTTGGCCTTTAATCGAAAATGACCACCACGCGACGTTCAAACGATCAATAAAAAGCTGCGCTCAGTAGGCGCTCCTTCATT
>NC_065508.1:40998610-41000189 GCF_006386435.1 Epinephelus moara | reverse complement strand
ACGTAACAGAGACGTTTGATGAGCTGGGACAAAAGAGTATTAAATTTAAAGATATCCGCCCATGCGGCCGACGCTTGTCAGACGTTATAAATTCAGGGCCGATGTGTAGTCCTCAGGCCAACGTCGGCCAGATGTATGTGTGCTATCTGGGTATTGACTGCTAAGTCCCTCCTGTACAGTAGTTGGCGCTATGTACCACAAAGCGTTGTAATCCACCTTCATTAGGAGAAGAAGAAGAATCGCCACAGAAAAGAGGAAGATCGTTTATCGTTGCTGGAGTCCCTTCAGCCAGATTTGAACAGGAGATCAACAAAGTGATGAAAAAGAAGAGAAAAAGGATAAATAGCCTTCATGGACAGTGAAATCCTCATTCTAAAGTAAGTTTTACGGTGGTGTCCTAATGAGTCACTGTTTAAAATCACTTTTGTGTTCAGATAGGAGATCGTTTTGCTACAAGCAGAGAGCCACGGGTATCAAGCTAACGTTAACGTTACATCTCATGGCGTCTAGATGACCAGTGTCAGCTTCCAACAGCCGCTCCGCATTAACGTCTACATTTAATTTGGGTTGCTATTTATATTTACGTGTTTCTCCAATGATTTTAGAGGAATGAAACTAGCAGACAATCAGCCAGCCAGCTGTTGGTTACTGATGTGTGTTGTTTTTTTAATGGTGGTTGCATTTTTATTTTGATTAAACTATACAATGTAGTTCCATCGAAGGAGGACACAGAGGCCTCTGATTCTGACGAGGATATTGGTGAGCCAGAAGAGCCAGACCCAGAGCCAGCTGTGTCCAGCACTGCTTTTGCTGGTCCAAGAGGACCCAGTGGTAGGTCTACTTACCTGAAACTTGCTAGTTAGCTGCAGTTATCATCTAATAATCTTCTGGATCCCTTAACTGTGTTTCCATGACCATTTTATTTGTATTCCAGATATTTCAAGATGCAAAGAGGAGGGTCCAGTTCCAAAGAGTGCAACTTTCTTAAATGAGGAGCCTCTGTTTGCCTTTGCACAGACCTTTGAGTCAGACCTCAGTGACCTCAAACATGAGATTCACCAAACCAACCGACTTCTTGACAGGAGAGTGAAAAGTGGATTAGACAGACCATCTACTTTGCTTGATTTTATTGTGTTTCTTGAGCCTTACAAAGAGGTTTTCCATGAGATATTCAGACTTTGCAAGATTGCTGTTGTTACTCCAGTCAGCACTGCTTCCTGTGAGAGAAGCCTCTCTGCTTTAAAACTGATAAAAACTCACCTCAGGACAACAATGGCTGATGACAGGTTAAGTCACCTTGGAACTCTCAGTATCGAGTGTACCATGTCTGTAAAGCAGTGTCATTATTGAAAATTTTTTGTCAAGTTGTGTGTTGTTGTTTGTACATTGTTAATAAACTGCAAATTATATACACAAATCTCATCTCCTGTGTGCTTAGTATGTACATTTCAACATTTGAGACTCCGATTGCAATTGATTGGTCGAGAAACAAATTCATTGTCGTAGTCTGTGGACCCCCTGAAATAGCCTTGGCCACCCCCTGGCCACCCCAAGGATAAAAGTCTAGCTCCGCCACTGG
>NC_065508.1:40993884-40997479 GCF_006386435.1 Epinephelus moara | reverse complement strand
TCCTGGAAGAGGGATCCCTCCTCAGTTGCTCTTCCTGAGGTTTCTACTGTTTTTTTCCCCCCGTTAGAGGGTTTTTTTTGGGGGAGTTTTTCCTTATCCGCTGTGAGGGTCCAAAGGACAGAGGGATGTCGTATGCTGTAAAGCCCTGTGAGGCAAATTGTGATATTGGGCTTTATAAATAAAATTTATTGATTGATTGATTGATTGATTGATTGAGATAAAGCACACAAACTTATACATTAAAAGCTGATTTAAAATGGTGAGTTTTGAGCATGGTCTTGAATGTTGGGAGGTGTGTGCAGATACAGATGTGTTTGGGGAGTGAGTTCCAGAGGGATGGGGCAGCGCTGGAGAAGGCGCTGTCTCCCCAGGTTCAGTGCTTGGTCCATGCAGGTAGTGAGAGGAGATTTCCTTCGGATGAGCAGAGGTCGCGGGAGGGGGTGTGGTGGTGGAGTAGGTGTGTGAGGTAGGAGGGGGCCTGGTAATGTTCATTGCAGTTGTATAATTCTCAAACCACCCATTTGGCCCAGCGAGGTGCTACGGAGCCAGGATCTGTTTCGGTGTCAAGCGGTTGAAGAGTTGTGGTGTTTGCTGCCAAAGCCATGCTCACCGAGTCCCATTCACGTTGTTGTTAGCCGTTAGCTGTTAGCTTCACTCGTCCACATCCGTGTATCTCATCTTTTCTTGTTGTCCATCTTTTTTTTCAATGGTGGCGTCTTCTTGTCTTTCCTTTTACACCTCGTCGCCAATGTAATGTTTGTAATGTGTTGTACACACCAGGCTGGACAACCGATGTGCATTCAATGGGCTTCATTAACTGAACTGCTGTTTACAGCATGCTGCCTGCTTATCAACTGCCTGAATAATCCCTCAGAGGAAGCGTGTCCTGTAGGAGGCGTAGTTGCACACATTTCAATGTTGTGAACATCACATCGGTTACATCTAATTTATGGTTAAAACACGAGACTGATGTGGATCTCATTAAGTTGACACAACCAGTGGAGGAAATTAAAGGTAGGATGCAAACCACCATGGAAACTGCAATATCCACTAATGCCTGATGCTGAGGCCAGTATTGAGCAGACAATACAGGACCTTTTGGGGGCAGGTGTGTTGGTGATTGAACCAAATCCATGTAGTAACACACCAATCGTAGTTAGTTAGTTAGTTAGTTCATTTATTTATCCTTTCGGAAAATCTTTTTTGTGTCTGGCATCGTCAGAAAAATACATAGGAAACATAACAATTAAGGACAAACATTAGACAACCATAAAACAAGTACAACCACAACTGATAACAACAGCAAGACATAACAAGACATCATTTAACAACAGTGCTCTGCAACAGCATCACCAACAATCAAAAATTAAGAAACCTACCAGAGTGTGCACCTTGTAACACAATCATAAATCTTGCCGATAAAGAAGGCAGACAAAAATAAGTACCGGCTGGTACACGATCTGCGTTAAATGAGGTAGTAGAGGACTTTCAGTCCGAAGTTCCAAATCCTCATACACTGTTGTCCAATGTTCCACCCAATGCAATGTGGTTCACTGTGATTGATCTCTGCACTGCATTCTTTAGTGTGCCTCTTAGTGAGTCTAGTAAGTACCTCTTTGCGTTCACCTATACTGTCATTCACCACAGTCAGAGAAATGCTGACATTTTTGGGAGTGACTGAATACATTGCAGAGTGGATTGATGGATACACTACCATTGTTCAGTCTTTGAGGGACATAGTAAAAGCAGAAGGTCCTGGAAATATAAAAGCAAACGTAGCGTTTGAAACAATAAAAAGCAGTTGTTTGTGTCATGCCATCAAAACCACGCCTGTGGAATGTTAGCTCAAAAGACAGGTGTTGGTTCACATGCGCAGCCTATGGCGTATTACTCTGTGGCATTGTTATCACCATTTGGCTGCAGCGCATTTGATGTATAAGAAAGCATCAGCATTGACCATGGGTTATCCCATGGAGATTTTGTCACACCACAAGTTGGTAAACCTGATTGAAAGAGGCAAATTTGTGTTAACTGCACAGCGCCTCACTGACTATCACAGACTTTGTGAATATCCAGATGTGACATTGCCACATGACTGAGTGGTTGAAGCAATGCGCTCTGATTTGAGGGCTATTCCCTTGGAAGCCGCCAACATGACACTGTTCGTGGACAGCTCCTGTTATAGAGATGGAGATGCTCTTAAAACAGGGTTTGCTGTCATTGTTGATTAATGAAGCACATGGGTTGAGTCATGAGTCAAGAGGTGAAGTGTTGAGAAGAATAAGAGAATGGAACTTCTGGGCTCCAAAATTGCAACAGCATGTGGACAGCGTATTGAGCCGGTGTGAAACATGCCTCAAATGTAACATTCATTCATTGATTGAGCAGATGGGTGAAAGCCACACCTGCCAAGCATAAAAATGCTGAGGCAGTGGCTAAACTTTGTGTAAAGAAGTTATACCTAGATTTGGCATTCCTGTAAAAATAAATTCAGATAACGGAAAGGAGTTTGTTGACAAAACAGTGAGATGCATGCTACAAGGGCTAGGGATCAAGCGACGATTTGGGTCAGTATACAGTCCAATGTCGCAGTCTGATGTTGAGAGATGCAACGGAATCTTGAAAAATAAACTGCTAAAAATCTGTATGAGCACAGGGTTAAATTGGATCGATGCTTTACCACCCGCTCTTGTGGCATGCAGAGCAAGCGCTCACAGGACTGTGGGACTAACTCCGCATGAAGTTCTAACTAGCAGGCTAATGCCGTCACCAGCTTATAGGGCTGTTAAGGGTCCCTCGACATGAGATCCTATGTTAAACAAATGACTAATGACTAGAGAAGAAAGACCTCCCTAGGGGAGAAGGACCTTACGAGGTAGTCAGAACTACCTCTAGAACAGTGTAAGTGGGGTCTCCTACATGATACCATTTAAATCACTGTATAAACGTTTCAGAGGACACAGACGAGTCAGGGTCCGAGGTAGTCAAAAAGGATGAGTATGTGGTGCAAGGACAGATCCTAGAAACAGGAGAGTGATGATGGTGATACTCTGACCATTGACATTGACGATCTTGCTCATGAGTTGCCAGTATTTTCAGCCATCCCCTCTCCCAGTGGAAGAGTTAGATTGAATTAGATTAGATTAGATTAGCAATAACTATTTTGATCTGTACAGTGTTAATGGGATTCATCTTCTGCTGCTGTATTCCAGTGATAAGATCAGTGATAATTATAAGTCAGAAGCAGGCGATGCAGATGGTAATGATGAACATTTTCATGACAAGAGAGGAGACAGAGGAAAATAAGGTTAGGGATGACTTAAGAGTGGAACCTGGCTTGTATCCTGTCCCTAAGAGAGAGAGAGAGAGAGAGAGAGAGAGAGAGAGATGCAGGACAGACGGTAATGACAGTAGCTTACAACAGCATTAATGAAAGTAATAATATTATAGTTATAGTTCTGGCTACTGTGGTACAATATGTTGAAAGTATATATTAATATCTGGCAGTATACATGTGTGACAATAATCATATGTGTATAATAACAGTAGAAGTATGACTAATGATGGCAGCAGCAGCAGGAGGCATCTGGCAGGA
>NC_065508.1:40979364-40991898 GCF_006386435.1 Epinephelus moara | reverse complement strand
GTACGGGAAACCTCTGTTACTGAAGGACTTGGTATTGAATTTAACGACGGAGTAATCATTTCCTTAAATTTTGCGACAGCACTATCTGATAAACATCTAGTATAGTAACTGTTGCTGAGTGGCGTGTAATCGAGTAAAAAGAAATCAAAAGTAATCAGATAATGATCCGATAGCGAGGGATTCTGTGGCAAGACTGTTAGGTTATCAATTTCAATTTCATACGTCAGAACTAGATCGAGGGTATGGTTAAAACAATGAGTGGGTTCACGTACACCCTGACTGAAGCCAATGGAGTCTAATAATGAGATAAACACGGTAGCCAGGGAGTCATTATCAACGTCGACATGAATGTTAAAATCGCCTAGAATAATAACTTTATCACCAGAAAAACACCAACTTCCGCTTCCGGGTGACATGCACTGACCACGCTCAGCTTGCAGCATTCCCCTTTATTTTAATTACTGTCGCAAGAAATAGATCACTCTCAACTTATTGATTCGAACTACACGCAAAGCTAAAGGTTGTATACTGCAAATTACTCGATTGAGTGCG
Organism: Epinephelus moara; assembly: GCF_006386435.1. Lineage (NCBI taxonomy): Eukaryota > Metazoa > Chordata > Actinopteri > Perciformes > Serranidae > Epinephelus > Epinephelus moara. The sequence goes on along the minus strand of NC_065508.1, from coordinate 40,991,346 downwards.
TTAAAAGTAATTTGGATTCATGCCAGCTACCACAAAAACCAGAGCGCTCTCCAAACTTGAAATGGACAACGCGGACCTCGCGGCTCTGATGAGATCAATAATGCGAGAGGAACTCGCTGAAGGACTGGACTTAAAACTAAAGCCAATTAAGGATGTGTTAAAGGAACTTCAAGATGACGTCTTGTCCCGTCGGACATTAGTTCAGGATTTGGAGCATTTCTCTAATGAAGCTGAATCCAGGCTAAATACTGCCGAAGCTGAAAGCAAAAGACTCGCTAAAGAAGTTCTGCAACTGAAAGAAAAGACAGAGGCACTGGAAAATCAGAGCCGAAAGTTTAATCTGAGAATAATAGGGCTCCCAAATGCAATTGAAGCAGGTAAACCGACACAGTTTACTACTGCATTACTGTATGAGCTATTTGGGAAAGACGCACTCGGCCCCATGCCACTAATTAGTGTGGCTTATCGGACCGGACCGGCTGACAGGCAGAAGCGATGCATGATTACACTTGTACACAGCTTGGATGTTAAACGCACCATCCTCCGAATGGCTGCAGAAAAGGGGAAACAAGGCACTCTTCAGTACAACGGCCAGAAGATAAGTGTTTATCCAGACTTGACTGCTGATCAACGAAAGCAACACGCTGCCTTCAATGAAATCAGAGATCTGCTACGGAAGACCAAGCTGAAGCATGGGGTGGTATATCCAGGGAAGATGCTGATCACTTTCAATACCGAAATGCGAGCCTTCAAGACCCCATCTGAAGCTATGGACTTCTACATGAAGGTGATTCAACCAACTCTGAACAATGACTAGCAGTCTGTGTGGTTTTGCCTGAAATACAGGTTGGCTATGGAATTTGGTCATGAACTGCGCCAGAGACAAAAAAAAAAAAAAAAAAAAGGAATACAGTAGATGTTTTGTTGCTTTTTGTTAACTTGGATGGACAATATAGTAGGCCTATTTGATAGGTTCTAGTAAAAAAAAAAAAAAAAAAAAGGGGGATAATATTTAAAAGAAACTGTCTGAATTGGTATGTTTTCTTAGAGCTTTTTATTTGTATTTCACTTCCTTTCCTTCTCCCATCACTTAACCACCATTATGGTTTAGAAAGGATGAATTGACAGAGAGGTGGGGAAGATAGTAGTAGACGAAAAAAGAAGAAGAAAAAAAAAATGAGTATAAGGCAACATTTGTGATCTGTTTGTGATTCTATGTTCCCCTTTCATTTAATTTACTTAGAAATAGAGGGGACAGAGTAAAGTTATTGAATTAGTTTAATACTGTCTAAATACCTGTTTATATTTAGGGGCAAAATGGGAATATAAAGGGGAACGCTGATGACTCTATTGTTGTGTCACTGCTTTGCAAATAGAAGCAAGGTATGGGGAGGCAGACAGAAGGAGTCACAGAAATAGGGAGAAATGATGTGTATAATTATGAATGGATGACTCCCCTTGGTGGGTTTTGGGAAAAAAAAGCTGGGGAATCACATGAGGAAGTGGCCTGAAGGTAGAATTTACTTTATTTTATTTTTATTTTATTATATGTGTACAGTTTTTGGGTTGTTACAGTCTCCCTCATTTCACATACAAGTAATGTCATATAAGTTGGGCAGCTAAAGTTAAAATGGAAACGGGTTCACCAAACAATTGTTATACACAGTCAAAGATTAATTTAAAAGTATTATCGTGGAATGTCCAGGGGATTAATAACCAGACTAAGAGAATAGGGTGTCTTGATGTTATTGGCAGACAAGATGTCCACATTGCATTACTTCAAGAAACCCAAATAATCCAACAAGACATTCCCAAAATAGGAAATAATGCGTATAAAGTAGTTGCTTCATCTTCTGCCAATAACAAAACCAAGGGAGTTATAATATTGCTTCGCAATAATTTCAAATTACATGTAATTGCTAAAGGGCAAGATGAAGAAGGTAGAATAGCTTTTATAAAAACAATTTTTTGTGAGAAAAGAACAGCTTTTCTGTCAGTATATGCACCAAATATGTATGAACCTGCTTTTTTTGCTAAATTATCTAGTATCTTGGATGATATGACTGATTATCAATTAATTTTTGGAGGAGATATGAATTCTGTGTTTGATCCTTTGATGGATTGCTCTAAAATAACTAGTACTGGCTCTCTCTCAACTTTAGCATTATCTAATATGGTGAAAAATTATGCCATGGTAGATATTTGGAGAGTGTATCATCCAGATAGGAAACAATTTACTTTTTTCTCAGCTAGACATCGAACATACTCCAGAATTGATTATATTTTGATATCAGCTAAGATTACTTACTTGGTGCAGGAGACAGAAATTTTTTACATGTCCATTTCTGACCATCATGCTAATTTATGCACATTAGAATTTTTTAATACTCCAAATCGGGCCCCTAGATGGAGATTTAATTTAACATTATTACAGAATGAAAAGTACTGTGAACAGTTTCGATTAGCTTTACGTGAATTCTTGGATCTCAATGAGAATTCTGTGAATGATGTAAGGTTCTTATGGGATGCTACCAAAGGTTTCATTCGAAATAATACTATAGCATTTGCCTCTGGTCTCAATAAGACAAATCTTAAAAAAATCACAGATCTAGAGCATATTCAAGCTAGACTGATTGCAGAGCAGCAGAGTAATTTTGATCCTGAAAATGAAATTGAATTATCCAAAGTAAAAGCAAAATTAAATGCACTACTTACACGAAGAGCTGAGTTTCTCGTTCATAGAGCGAGGCAAAAAGAATATTTGGATGGAAGTCGCCCTAGTTTTCTGTTAGCTAGCAAAATACGTGAAAATGATCGAATGGCTGATATTTCTCCAATTATGTCCGATGATGGTGTTCTACTGTATGACCCATTACTAATTAATCGTGAATTTCAACATTTTTATATGAAACTATATTCTTCAAAAGAACAGTGTACAAAATATAATTTTGACCTTTTTGTTGAAGGGATTAATATACCCACTCTTTCCAGTGAGGACGCAAGACTATTAGATTCTCCTATAACGTTAGATGAATTATATGCTGCATTGAAAGAGATGAACCGAGGAAAATCACCGGGGTTGGATGGTATCCCCCCTGAGGTGTATCTAAATTTTTGGCATGAATTGGGTCCTCTATTATTACATATGATACAAACATCTATACATAAAGGTGAATTCAATAGAAATGTGAATACTGCAATTATCTCTGTCTTGCATAAGAAAGGTAAAGATCTTAAATTGTGCTCAAATTGGCGTCCCTTATCCCTCATTAATTGTGATATCAAATTGTATGCAAAAATTCTAGCACGTCGTCTTGAGAGAGTATTGCCGATGCTGGTTCACCCGGACCAAACAGGTTTTGTTAAGCGCAGATTATCTGCGGACAACATAAGGCGTCTCCTCCACATTATACATTTTAGTCAGACGATATCATCACCATGTGCAGTTTTATCCGTCGACGCAGAAAAAGCCTTTGACCGGCTTCAGTGGTCATATCTGTGGTACACACTGCAGCATATGGGATTTGGGAAAATGTTCATAAATATGCTTAAAATTTTATATGCTAATCCAACGGCCATGGTCTTAACGGGCAATCAATGTTCCCCACAGTTCGCCATTGCTCAGGGTACCCGTCAGGGGTGTCCTGTGTCAGCACTTCTATTTGTCTTATCCCTTGAGCCACTAGCCCAAAAAATACGAAATTCGCAAGAACTGGAGGGAATAACAGTAAAAGACACAATTCACAAGATATCTTTATATGCAGACGATTTGATAATATATCTTGACCAGGTACCGACTTCTCTTCCAATTGTTTTAAATATATTGAACGAATTTGGTTCTATTTCTGGTTATAAGATCAATTTGGGAAAGTCTTCTTTGCTGCCCTTAAATGCGGCGATGAAGAGTATTAACACAAATTCTCTTTCAGGAATACCAGTAGTGTCTAAGTTTAGATATTTGGGACTTGACATTTATTCTTTCTTGGACAAAACAGTGATGAAAAATTACAAAAAACTTTCAAATTCTATTATAGAGGACTTAAGTAAGTGGTCAAAACTAACAATATCATTAGCAGCTAGAATTTCTATCGTAAAAATGAATTTACTTCCTCGGATTATCTTTTTCTGTAGTATGTTACAAATGCCCCCATTAGCAGGTTATTGGAATAAATTACAGAACCTTGTATCAAAGTTTATATGGAAAGGACAAAAACCAAGTTTTAAATTTAAAGTTCTTCAGCGTGATAATAGATCAGGCGGCTTAAATGTCCCAAATTTTGAATTATATTATTTATCTTTTATGCTTTGTTCACTGGCAAAGTGGTTCGAAGAGGAGTTAAAGACGCCCTGGGTCCAATTAGAAAAACATATCATATCACCATATACTTTTAAAGATGTTCTTTTTTCAGGTCTATCATATAAGCAATGTAGTACTAAATTTGGACCAATAATAGGACATTCGATTCATACTTGGCAGCATTGTGTAAAGATAGGCCATTGGGAAACAAAGTGGCATGCAGATATGCCAATATTTAATAATAATATTTTACAAATAGGTGGAAAACCCATACAGTTCCCAAAGTGGAAAAATAGTGGTATTCATGTTCTCTCAGATATCTATAATAATGATGGCCTACGGTCATTTCAAGATCTGAAAGACATTTTTAATTTACCGGGGTCTTCCTTCTGTTTTTATTTACAATTGCGCACAGCCATGCGTACATATGGGGTACCATGGACCCAGCCAGTTCCTGTTCACCCATTGGCTGAAATAATTAAAGGTTATAAACATGGTAGGGGCTTTGTGTCCTACTTGTATAAAAAATTTCAACAACAGCTGAGCTTTCCATTGGGTATCGTTGCTGTGTGGAACATAGATCTTAAAAGCTATGAACAGAATATAGATTGGAAGAGAGTCTGGAATAACATTCCACTCACTTCATGTAATTATAAACATCAGTTGCTTAATTATAAAGTAATTCATAGGTATTATTTATCCCCAAGAAAGCGTTCCCTACTTAAACTGACCTCAAGCCCAATATGTCCATTATGCTCTCAAAGGAAAATTGGAACATATATACATATGCTATGGGAATGTCCGGTGGTTAACACCTTCTGGATGCAAGTAACAAGAACTTTATCAAATATATTGGAATTAACTATACCCTTCCTTCCAAATATTATTTTATTGAATGATGATTCTTCGCTTGTTCTATCAAGCCATCAAAGAAAGACTCTTTTTTGTGGATTAAATGCAGCAAAAGAAATAGTAGTAATGAGATGGAAACGTCCACAAGATTTAAATATACGTTACTGGCAGTCATCATTTTATTGTAATCTTTCCATAGAAGTGGCAATAGGTAGAATAAGGGACATTAAAACTGAAGTAACAGAAGCTCTTCTTCTAATAATGGAAAAATTAAAATCACAATAATTAGTATGTGTAGAGATTATTGATGTCTATCTATGGTCCTATATGGTGTACGCCTAAATGATATGAATAGGTCATCCCTTATACATGTATGTGTATGCACATGTGAATAATGTTGTATGTTGTATATGTTGTGTTGTTTTTTTTTTTTTTTAAATTGGGGGTACACTTGGATTATACATTGAATCTTTATGAACAATTTATTCAGTTTAAGACCAGAATCTTTGTTCCATTGAGAGCTGGTTTTAAAACAGAGTAGGGTTTAAACTATTGTTTGGATTATAGGAGGATAAGTGAAGGTATATTCACATTTTGAGTATTGCTCCAATTGATTTTTGTATTGCTTTTCATCTAATTTACATAAATACACTATATGCTTAATGTATTTGTGGATACCCTCAAGTACAGATGTAGATATGGCATGTATTGTCAATACTGTATTTTTCAGTTGTAGTGTTTCCTCCATGATGAAAACAAAAAGAAAAAACAAATAAAAATTTGGTCACAAAAAAATAATAACTTTATCTGATTTAAGAAGTAAACTGGATAAAAACTCTGAGAATTCAGAAACAAATTCAGAATACGGGCCAGGAGCACAGTACACTATAACAAATAAAAGTGGCTGCGAGGTTTTCCGGGTCGGATGTAAAAGACTAAGAACGAGGCTTTCAAATGAATTATAATCTAGTTTAGGTTTAAGGCTGATTAACAGGCTAGAGTTAAAAATGGCTGCAACTCCCCCTCCTCGGCCGCTGACTCGAGGAATGTGGGTATTATTATGACTGGGAGGAGTGAACTCATTTAGACTAACATGTTCATCTTGACACAGCCAGGTTTCAGTGAGACTGAGTAAATCAATATGATTATCTGATATTAATTTGTTTACTAACACTGCTTTAGATGATAGAGACCTGATATTTAACAGTCCGCATTTAATTCTCCTGTTTTGTCTTTCTGTCACAGAAGAGGTTTTAATTTTTATGAGGTTGTTATGTACAACTCTTCTTTGTTTAATTTTAGATTTAAATAATTTAGGCGGTCGGGGGACAGACACCGTTTGTATAAAACTATGAAAACTATGGCTGGGTAACTGCACTAGAAGCTCAGAGAGGCGTATAGGACTGCGACTCTGAGTCCTGATCTCAACTCTGGGTTGTCAGGGATTTAAATTACTAATAAAATTTGCCAGGTTCCTAGAAATGAGAGCAGCTCCATCCAAAGTGGGATGAATGCCGTCTCTCCTAATAAGACCAGGTTTTCCCCAGAAAATTTGCCAATTATTAACGAAACCCACATTGTTTGCTGGACACCACCTTTATACAAGATCAAGTTGAGATTTTTTTTATATGATTTATGTGCATGTTCCTTTAATGTTTGAATTGGAGAACCTCGCAGCATCTACAAGGCCCATGGACTCAGGTCAGCCTGCCTCTTTTGACCCTAGATCACAGTTTAAACCAAAATCCACCGTTTGCCCCTTGGTTTAAAGTGCCACAGTAAACACATTTGCTAAAAAAGTGAATTTTGATATTCAAAACTTATTTAAGAACAAGAAGGCACCCAAACACCATCTTTCTAGCAAAGAAAAAATAGCTTTGGAAGCTTTATCAAAAGATGAGGATATTGTCATCAAGAAAGCAGACAAAGGGGGTGCTATTGTGGTTTGGGGTAAAGACACGTATGTCAAAGAGGCTCATCGCCAAATATATAACACTGAATTTTACCAACCTCTGACATATAATCCTACTGAGTCTCTCAAAATTGAACTGGGTCAGATGCTCCTGGAGGCAAAAGATAGTGGTTGGATTACTGAGGCTGAACTGAAGTTTCTTTACAATGAAAATCCACGTATGCCATCCTTCTACATGCTTCCAAAAGTACATAAATGTGTGACCAACCCCCCAGGCAGACCTGTGATATCAGGCAATGATAGCCTCACTGAACCAGTGTCAAAGTATATTGACTATTTCATCAAGTCATTTCTACCTTCTCTTCCAGCTTATGTTCAAGACACAACTGACGTCCTGAACAGACTCAAACAACTGGAAAACATAGGCACAGAGACTTTTCTAGCCACTATGGATGTTGAATCATTATACACCACCATAGAACATGAACAGGGCCTGGCAGCCCTTAAAAACTTTTTGAGCTCTCGGTCAGAATCTGAAATGCCACCCAATGAGTTTTTACTGGCACTAATAGAATGGACTTTGACTAATAATGTTTTCATCTTTCAGGACAAGGTGTTTAAGCAGATAAAAGGATGTGCAATGGGTGCTTGTTATAGTCCCTCTTATGCAAGCCTGTATCTGGGAAAATGGGAGGAAGATTTTATATTTGACCAGCAAAGAAAAAGGTTCCTGAAACACATTATCTGGTGGGGTCGGTACATTGATGATGTTTGTGTGCTTTGGTCGGGGTCAGAGGAAGAGCTACTTGCCTTCCACACTTTTTTGAACAGTATTAACCCTAACATCAAGCTGTCTTTAGATTATAGCAAGGAGAGCATACATTTTTTAGATCTTGAGATTTGTAAAGATAATCAAGGGAATTTGCATACATCTGTGTATAGGAAACCAACAGACAAAAATACCACACTACATGTCAGAAGTTTCCACCCCAAGAGACTTAAAGAAAATATTCCCTATGGACAGTTTCAGCGTGTGCGGAGAATATGTGACCAGGAACAGGAATTTGAGATGAAATCTAAAGAAATGTTGTCACCTTTTCTAGAACAGGGATATAATAACACGAACCTACAGAAAGCATACACTAGAGCCAAGAATCTGGACAGACAAACCCTCCTACAAAGACAGGCCCCAAAACAAACAAAAGATAGAGTGATGTTTGTAACAACATACAGCACAGAAGCAGAAAATGTTAAACATATTATAAAAAGAAATTGGGGCATTATTGAAAGTGATAATACACTTAGTCAAGTTTTCCCTGAACCACCTTTAATCAGTTTCAGGATGTGCCCCACCCTGCAGGATAAACTGGTACACAGCCATCTTAAACCAAACACCCAACAAACATGGTTGGGTATCAAACCTAGAGGGTCCTACAAGTGTAACCAGTGTAACCACTGCACAAATGTAATGCAAACCGAAACATTTATAGATTTTACATCTCAGAAAGAGTTCACTATCAATCATTTCATAAACTGTAAAACTACTTTTGTCATCTATAGGTTGGAATGTCCCAGTTGTTAAGTGTTCTACATTGGAAGAACAAAAAGACGTCTTCAAGACAGGTTTGCAGAACACAAATATGCCATCCACACTGGTAATGTTAATTACCCTATGGCAAAACATTATTTGGACTTCCATAACAGTAATCCATCCACTTTACAAGCCTTTGGTATTGACCACATTCCATCCTCCACACGCAAAGGTGACAGACTAAAAACACTGAACCAACGGGAAGCTTTTTGGATACACAAATTGCAGGCTACCAGACATCCTGGCCTTAACGAAGACCTAGATTTTACAGTGTTTCTGTGAATTCATTATTTTTTCTAAGTTGTCAATATTTGTTTGTTTGGACAACCACTGTTATTGTATATATCGCTGCATGTCCCTTTAACCTCTCTGATGATCGCCAATATTGATGATTTTGCCCTTTTTCTTCAGTTTTATCTTATTTTAGGGTGGGTCTTTACAGAGGTTGGCTGTTTTTCCACACCCTCTCTGTGTCCACCTGTAGAGGCCACGCCCTCTACAGGGGTTGGCTGATTTCCACACTCTCTCTGTGTCACTGGGACCAGGTGGAAGATTTTCATTGGTGGAACACCACTACAAAAGAATAAGGTGTTTCCTCATAACTCTGTTTGACTCCCTGACGAAGGCTATATGCCGAAACGCGTCAGAGTTTGGTTTTTACAAATGCAATGCCATGTGAATAAAGGCATTTTATAGATTTAAAGAGAGTGCCTTGGACTCTTCTGTGTTTTTTGTATATATCATACACATATTTATACTTACTTATATTATAGTATTGTTATATATAGTATCTACAAAGTAGTATATACTCTTGTTCACTCAGTCCTTATTGGGTTAATCTTGCCTAATATTGCCTAAGAGCAGCTCCTTAGAGTGTGTGTAAATGGACCTGCATTTGTATAGCACCTTTCTAGTTATCCGACCACTCATAGCTCTTTTTTACACTACGAGTCACATTCACCCATTCACACACACATTCATACACTGGTGACCGAGGCTACCATTAAGGTGCCACCTGCAACTCAGTTTTTAACACACTTGCCATCGGGAGCAATTTGGGGTTCAGTATCTTGCTCAAGTATACTTCGACATGCAGACTAGAGGAGCCGGGGATCAAACCGCTGATCTTTTGATTGGTGGACAACCCGCTCTACCTCTGAGCGACGGCCGCCCCAGCCGTGTGTGTGTCTATTGGGTCTGGGTTCCTCATCATGCTTCAGGTCACTGTTAGCAGGCAGAGAGAGTGTTGTAATGTGTGTAATGAGATACTTGTCTATTGGGTGCTTGATTTGACCACCAAATATTACCTTATTAGGAAACAATGTGTCTACTGAAGTTATGAGATAGGGGGATGAATGAGGGTTATAAGATACACAGTCAGAGACTCCCCCCAGCGCTTCTGCTCTGCTCTTCTCTTCTCTGGTCTGCTTGTCGTCTCCTCTCGCTAGAGGCCACTTATCTTTGTTGCTCTATTTCTCAAACTTGCAGCAGGTATATGTACTTTGTTCCAACTATACTTCCAACTATTGTAACATCATTGAATACATAATAAATGTACTACTGAACTGTATTGATTGGTTTATCATTATTATTTGCCACCACAAATGCCATCCAGAGAAACTATATCATCAGATAAAGAGTTTCTGAGGTGTTTGGGGCCAAGAACAATAACTTCAGTTTTGTGTGAATTTAACATAAGGAAATCGGAGCTCATCCAGGTTTTTAAGGCCTTTTTGAAGTTTAGTTAATTGATCCCCAGACATCTCTTCCTCTCCAAAATAAACAGATGCGGTTCCTTCAACTTTTAAACACACTGAATGAGCAGCAAATCAGTGTTTCTCCAACATGGTTTGTCATGTCAGAGATGGCCCGTTAACCTTGTACCTGCTAATCTGTACAAATCCTGCTTTCTCTGATAACTAAAGATCCACACACTCAGAAGGTTTTTACCGAGAGCTGAATAATGTGCAGAGGTCTCTTCCTCTCCCAAACAAACAGAACAGGTGATTAGAGCCAGTAAAATCAGTGAATAAAGTAGTTTTATGTTACAAATCAGTGCTTCTATTAGCCTGTTGGGCACATCACAGACAGCTCATGCCCAGCACTTGCAAATATGTGCTCTCTAATTTACAATTAATGTGTGCTCACCTTACTTTTGATCCAAACCTTCAGGAGGTTTTCGCATCTCCTCCTCTCCATCACAAGAATGTTGATTTAAACTTAAACAAAAAAACAAAACAAACAAACAAAAAAAAAACACTGGATAAAGCAGTTATGAGTTTTATGTTATGAATCAGTGTTTCTCCAATACAGTTTGGCATGTCGGAGACAGCCCGCTAATCTAGCACCTGCTAATCTGTTCAAATTCTACTTTCTTTGATAACTAAAGATCTGGACATTCAGGAGGTTTTTACCAAGAGCCAAATTATCTGCAGAGGGGTTTTCTTTTCGAAACAAATGGACCAAGTAATTAAAACCAGTAAAAACATTGAATATAGCTGTTCCACTATTTTAAAAATCTGTGTTATTCCGCCGGGGCTGCTAGCTATGGTAACCAACGCAAAAATGCAAATGGCCCTATTCAGAGCCAGTGTCTGCTTTGTCCATTCTGGGCTATTGTAGAAACATCGCAATGCAACATGGCAATCTCTGCAGATGATTGTTATGTGTTACTACACATAACACTCATCTGCAGTAACATGTTTAATCTTTAAGGGCACTGTTGAGATTACTTACCTGCTGAGTATCCTGTAACCTGCAGAAGAGATTACTTACCTACTGAGTAACCTGTAACCTGCAGAAGAAGAGTTTCAGTAAAACATTGTCGGTACAGATACACTCTCTGTCTCAGTCAATCCTGCATCCATCATCATCGATAACCATACATGACAACGAGGAAGGAAAACATTTATTAAATTATGTTCCCTTTCAGCAAATATAACCCCCTAATAAAAACGTTTAATCGCATTGTCTTATTGCGTATTACTGATGCAAAACAAGTTGGATTTTGCACCATCACGCTGTTGGTACAGGTTGCTGATGTAGGCTACTTTATAACTTGCCAGAATATGTCATAGTGAAAAAAGCCAGTTCAGCCAATTTGCATAAAACCAAACCAGTTTAAGCTTGCACATTGGACAACACTGGCAAAACTGGAAATCAACCCAACTCTTTAGATCAGGTTGTTGACTGTGGCCTATGTGATGTTGATCCACACTGTTTCACTGGCCGTGGTCCTGCCAGATGCCTCCTGCTGCTGCTGCCATCATTAGTCATTAGTCATACTTCTACTGTTATTATACACATATGACTATTGTCACACATGTATAC
>NC_065508.1:40972162-40979358 GCF_006386435.1 Epinephelus moara | reverse complement strand
CCCCCGTTAAAGGGGTTTTTTGGGGAGTTTTTCCTTATCCACTGCAAGGGTCATAAGGACAGAGGGATGTCGTATGCTGTAAAGCCCTGTGAGGCAAATTGTGATTTGTGATATTGGGCTTAATAAATAAAATTGAATTGAATTGAATTGAAAATTGAATTGAACTGTACAAAGTTGTTGGACATTGGCAGGAATTGGAACATGCTGTTGCACACATGAATCCAGACCATCCCAAACATGCCCAATGGGTGACATACCTGGTATGCAGGCCATGCAAGAACTGGGATATTGTTAGCTTCCATGGGACAGCGCATTATCATGCTGCAACATGGAGTCATGGCAGTGGATCAACAGCATGATAATGGGTCTTAGGATCTCAAAGTCAAAGTATCTTTATTGTCCCTGACAAAGCAATTGATTTGCAGCCAAGATTGACAAAAAAAAACCCTAAAACTGATTGACAACACCAAACAACAGGACTCAGGGCAATCTGTGCAAATGAGCAATCTACAAACAACAGTTAAATACTATCTAGTATTTCCTCATAACAGACACTGTAAAACGACAACATGAGGGTAACAGTTCAAACATGACCAAAGGGGACAATCTTGGCTCTCCACAAGGTAAGTCAATTTTCTAAGCACCTCTTGTTGGACATGACTCCACCCTTAAATCTTAAAACACCGTCATCACCTTGAAGGTCGGCCTTGTGTCATAAGATGGTGGCGGTCACCGACACAGCGGCTTGTAGCTCCTCTCATTTTCAGTGTTTAGTGTTTTTGTACATGTTGTTATTTTTAATAATTCGTCCAGTTTGTCGTGCGAATCCTGTCTACAGTCGCCAGTATCTCCTAAGCATTGGATTATGGAGTGAACAACCTGTAAACAATGACTTTATCCGATCGCACAGCATACCGCAGGATATAGCCCGAATGCTGGGCTAGAGGAGGAAAGGACGGAAGGAGAGGAAACAAAAGAAACAAAAAATGCGGCTGCCAGACTGGCGCCCTTGCGTGGCTGGGAAGACAGCCACACAAACTACCACTTCCAAGCATCTTCCTCTCAAATGCCAGATCCATTGCAAATAAAATGGACCTGGCTTCACTCATCCATTCCGGATACGGCTATCGAGTTAGCAAGCCGCACAGCCAACCACCATGACAGAGATAGTAACTCCAGTAAGAGCATGGGAGGGGGTTTATGCATTTACATATATCATATATATCATAACAACTGGTGCACCAACGCTACGACCATCAATAGTCACTGCTCTCCAGACCTGGAGTATATGACTGTCAAATGCAGACCCATGTATCGTCCACGAGAGTTCACTGTTGTCATGATGACTGCGGTATACATTCCACCAAATGCTAACGCTAACTAAGAAGAATAATTCAACACAGAAACTGTTAGTGTCCTTCTACCGTTGCACTGTGGAGACAGTGCTGTGCCACGGCATCTCGCTGTGGTTTGCCAGCTGCATGGCAGCAGACAGAAAGGCGCTGCAGAGGGTCATTAACACTGCCCAAAAGCTCATTGGCTGCCCTCTTCCATCTCTTGAGGACATTGACAATACACGTTGCCTCAGGAGAGCCAACAGCATCCTCAGAGACCCATCCCACCCTGGTCACCACCTATTTGAACTGTTGCACTCAGGGAGGCGCTTTAGGACCATCAAAGCAAAAACAAACAGACTGAGAGCTTCTACCCCAGAGCTGTCATCATATTGAGCTCTGCACAATGCTGAAAACACTTGAATATCCACTAAATACTCTACTGTGCAATATACAGCCATCTGTGCAATATTATGCTGTCTGTGCAATATTCCTGTGTTTTGTCACTGTTGCACATAATATACTGGGTTCTACTTACAACGACAGTGTCAATCTGTACTAGTGAACATTGTTTTGTAATTTGTTTTGTACAGTTAGTGATATTTCTTATTTCTTATTTATAGTTTCTTTTGATAATATTTCTATAGCTGTTGTTTTGCTGCCTTGTTTTTAACTTACACCTTTATTGCACTGAATCTGAGTGCTGCTACCTCAATTTTGTTGTACTCGTACAATGACAATAAAGAGATTCTGATTCTGATTCTGATTCTTCTGAGGAGACATTAAAAGAACGCAGTTTCCTCAAAAACAAACAAGGCGCTGTGGACCATTTTTCATTGTACAAGCAGCATGGGCATCAACACACAATTTATTATCAAGAACGATGCCCAAATATTTAAAGCAATCGACTCAGTAATAACACCTTTAATGGCGGTTAGTTCAAGTGAAATAATTAAAATTGGTTGGTATGTATTTTGCTTTGTGAGATATTAGACATTAAATCTTTTTCCAGCCATTTTTTTAAAAAATGTCCTTTATTACAAATGCACTTTCAGCTAAAGCAAGTGTTGTTTTAATGCAGGCTATACTGAAAAAAAATGCTGACATGTGCTAAATATATCTTATTAGAAAATTGCAACTATTAGGCTCTGCATGTCTCTTTTCACCAAAACACTAGGTTAGAATTACCACCTCACTAAATTAGTCAGTATAGCTAAATTATCTTGTGTATCTAAGTGTTGTTTGAATGTTACTGTAAACTGAGACAAAAGGCTAACATGCTAATTTTAGCTAGCTAGAACATATGAAGCTTTTGAACAGCTTTGTTAGAGCCCTGTTTTAAATTGTGGAAAATTTGGCAATTATTTTTTTAAATAACCATAATTGTATGCTATTTCCTAATATCTTGATGCTTTGGGGCAAACTGAAAACAGCTACTTACATTACTCAGTGGAGACTGCCTTATTATGGAGGACCAGAACTGCCAAAATTAAAAATAAATACATAAATGAGTCACTAAATAAATCCATATGCCATCATATTGTACCAAAATGCATAAAAAATAAATATAGGCATTAATTAACTGATAAAATGCGTCTTTTCTTTTTACATTTACATTCCCTCACATTCTTTGTACATTTACATTCCTACATACATTTTAACATTTACATTCCTTCCCTCATTCTTTATACATTTACACCTCTTCATACATTTACACTCCTTCACACATTCTTTGTACATTTACATTCCTTCAGACATTTAATACAATTTACACATTTACATTCCCTCCTGAATTCTTTTCACATTTACATTTCTGCATGCCAAATGTAAATGCAAATAAGGGGGCTGTCCAAAGTGTGTCATGGGGGTGTCACACTTTGGACAGCCCCCTCATTTGCATTTACTTTTCTTACCCTGCCACATGAAGAAATGTAAATGCAAATGAGGGGGTTGTCCAAAGTGTGTCATGGGGTGAACTTTTCGCCTATTGGTTGATCGAAACTACATGACTTGTTCCCCACAGTCACAGCCAGTTCAGAGGAAAACTCAGAGGACTGTGATGGCTGGGGCCGCTAGACTCTCAGTCTCTGAGCTTCTCAGAGAGGCAGCAGACAGGTTGGAGGAGTTGGAGCACGATAAGTATGAAATACTGAAAGGTGATGTTTTTTCTTGTGACCGTTGAAGATTTCTTGACTTACTTTCTTCATACACAGCACCCACTGTGGACGCAACACATGGAGGGGAGGGAAGTCAGAGGAGGATTGGATTAACCAAACTATTTAGAAAATATGGGCCAAGACAGCACACTAATATGTGTGAAAGCACCATAGTTTGGTTAATCCATAGGTTAGCTTAGCTAACCTGTGCTAGTGGAAATGAAACCACAGAGAGCTGAGCGTTAGCAAACTTACAGGTGCTTGTCCTCCTCTGACTTTCCTCCCCTCCATGCGTTGTGTCTGCAGTGGATGCTGTGTATGAAGAAAGTAAGTCAAGAAATCTTCAACGGACGCAAGAAAAAACATTACATTTCAGTATTTCATACTTACCGCGCTCCATATCATTTTAAGAATTAATTTGTGCCTACCTCAATCAGGATTCTAAATTAATCTAATGCCACAGGGGTTGTGCAGTAATGTTGAGGAACATGGTGGTTCTGTATTGATGTGTGCAAGAGTGTGTGTGTGTTTGTATATGTTTTAAAGGATTACTGTATATTTGTATGGATTTGTATAGACCTCATGCAGATCATGTGTCAGGGCTATGATGCATCATGTGCAATATGTGGCCTGTGGCCTAGATTTGTATTTTTATTCATTAATTATTTATTCACCATGTAAGCAGCTACATGTGCCACATGCGCACCGGAGTCCTAATCAAATTTCCCATAGGGGACAATAAAGTGTATCTTATCTTAGCTTATCTTCTCTTTCACCTTCTGATTACAGCAAAGTTTACTGTAAATTACTGCAAATAATGCTATTCTCTCAAAGTGCTGGAATCACATTTTCTTCTCCCAGATTGCATTGCAGTTTATAGTACTACACTTTGTGACATTTATACAGTAGAATACTGTTCAGCTTTCACTGTAGATTTCCATTAACGTTTTACAGTGTGGAAAAGCATTCTGATACTACCTTTTGTTAAACCAGGCAAGGATCCAGCTTGCTGTAGCTTTAAGGTTAAAGGTTTATTTAAACAAAACAAAACAACAGAAATACAACTACAAAAGAACAAGTTGTGCAGGTAAGACTTAATAAATTTCTCCGGGCTTATAGGTAGGTAGGTAGGTAGGTAGGTACTTATAAAGAATCTCACCTCAATAAGCTATACAAATACAAATGTCATGTTATCAAGAAAAGTAAGCAAACAAGCAAACAAAGGATCAAAAATAAATAAGAAACATAAAGCAAGCCAAAACATAAAATAGATATAGTAATGAAGTGGGAGTGTGTTTGTGAATGTATATGTATGAGTGTGTGTGTGTGTGTGTGTGTGTGTGTGTGTGTGTGTGTGTGTGTGTGTGTGTGTGTGTGTGTGTGTGCACGTACAAAGGCACACTTATGTTCAGACAACTCCTTCCAATAACAGGAGAGAGAAGTGTCGATTATAATCTAAAATAATCAGTTTGAATAGTTTGGTTCATCAGACAGGATGACCTATAAGCCTAGACTGAAAATTCTTGAGTGAGGTATCTAACAGAGACTTAGAGCCCAGTATGAAACAATGGGAGGAGTAACCATTCGGCATGTCTCATATTATAGTTATGTACATCACAGTTAGGCCGTAAAAATACAAGGTGTGGAAGTGTAGCAGGCTGCTGCTAAATTTTACAAGATACAAGTGTGATGTTCATTTATATTAAAAACTGATAGAAGATTGAGCTGAATGAAAAGAGGCACTGGGTGCTCTGTCCTGCTGCTAAATGTGGCAATTCTATCACATCTTTTTTGTGGAATATAAAACTTATGAAGGTGAGTGGGTTAAGTAGTTAAGTAGTAGCCAAATTATATTTCAGTATATGAGATCAGGATAAATTAAGCTATAATAAAGAGTTAATAAGCATTTCTGAGGAACCAAACCTCTAGTTTTGCCAATCATGCCAATAGATTTAGACATTTTATTATAAACAGACTCCTCCAGCTCAGAGTTTGATCAATCAAGACTCCAAGGAAACTTGTGGATTATACTTGGGGAATTGGGTTGTTTTCAGTTGAGAGGCAAGAGTCAGATTTACAATATTTCTATTTATTTATTTTTGTTTAATTTGAACCATTGGGAATTTTTAGTACAGGGAAATTAGTTAAATTAAAATAAATTAATCTGCAAAAAGTACTATGAACATAGAGGGTGATTCTGCAGCCAACTGAAGAAACAGAGGTCCAGAAATAGATCCCTGTGGGACACCACGTTATAGTGGCCCTGTCAGATGTTTATCCATTAAAAATTAATTTTTGGCGTGAGATATCATGATTAATGGTGTCAAAAGTCTAGAAATATCCCTTAAGCATTTTTGTTGTTATTTAAAGCAGTGTGAATGTTGCCCACCAACTGAATTTCTGTAGAATAATTTTTCCTAAATCTATACTGGTGTTCATGATAGCATTTCCACTCCTGCAGATGTGTCATCATTATTGTAAACCAACTTCCCCAAAATCTTTGAAAAACAGGGAAGGACAGAAACAGGACGGTAGTTGTTAAATGAGCTTTAGCCACCAGATTTAAACACAGGCACAACTTTAGCAGGTGTAAGGTCAAGTGCCTAGTAATTTAGGGACTAATTTTGATAATCAGACATGACTTTACATGACTGGCTGCTGAATCTTTCATATTGGCAAGGATGTCAATGATTCAACTTGACATGTATGGAAATTAATGGAACAGATGATTGTGAAAAGATTAGATTATTTGTTAGAGTATTAAGGATTGCTAAGCACACTTCAAATAATATTCCATAAAGGTAGATCATGCATTAGTGAAGATGAGTAATGACATGGAAAGAACTATGAAAGAAGTTGTGGCAGATGTTGTGAATTCTTCGCGCTTATGGACATTTTGGTTAGAGACTCTTGCATCACGGTTTACTTACGTGTCTTTCACTCCGTGCATTTTGCACTGCAATCGTTTGTTGCTACAATAAGGATTGCCCGATTGCCCAGGGCAAGTAAAACTCGCGGTCGGGCATGTAAACTAACAACTCACTTGCCCGATCGGGCAAGTTGCTAAAAATAGTAAAAGTTAATAACTAATTGATAAAATAAATGTATTTTAAAATGTGCTCTTCTGCTCTGATGCAGGCGCACGGCGGAGTTCCGCCACACACACAGGTGAGCACGCTAGAGCGGCTCGGGCCGCATTTTCCTGACCAAACCTGACCCCGAGGCCGGTGCAGTTTGTCAGCTGACAAGGTTATTGAAATGGACAGTGTGTAAATAACCATCAACAGACTGCTGTTATGCACAGACAAACACGCTGCTCGCACAGCAGCTTAGTACGGCACTCATGCTGAGCTTGTGTTGCGTTCAGGCGTTGTCACGTAAATAACAACTTCAACACTTAAATAGGTCATAGCACAAAACAGCAGCATGTCAAGTGACTTTTTACTTTATTATTAGTGCTGCACAATTAATCTAATCGCAATCGCAAACGCGATGTCAGGCTGTGCGATTACATAACCGCATAAAAGGCTGCGATTTGCGATTTAATGTAGGCTAAATAAATGTTAACGTGTGTGCCTGTGAACGTGACTGCCTCTCCTGTAGTGTGTGGAGTTTGTTGACATCACGCCCAAAAGCTGTCCTGGTGCGTGCAGCCGGCGTGCAGCAGTGACCAACACAGACGCTGAAGAAGAGCATGAGCACGACC
>NC_065508.1:40970516-40972131 GCF_006386435.1 Epinephelus moara | reverse complement strand
CAGTTTGTGTTTATGTTTATTTTATTTAAGAAGGGACAGTGCACATTAATTAACATAATCACTTAAGCCACGTAAATGTGCCAAATTTAGCCATACAGGCTAATTTTCATCTGCAGATGTGCTGCGTTGCTGTGTGAGCAGCGTGTTTGACTGTGCTCAGTCTGTTAATGGTCATTGACACACTGTCTGTCCATAATAATAACTATGTCAGGTCAGTGCCCCCCCAGATATAATGTAGGGGAAACATTGAAGATTCAGTCCACTCATCCAGTCCGGATTCTGCCGACAGTGGAGATGAAGCCGACCTCATCGAAGGGAGAGATCCTTCCTATGACATGTATGTATATATTCATGAAATATTGTTTGTTTTTGAGTTAGAGTAAAGTAAAAAAAAAAATATATGTAACACAACTGAAAGCATTTTGCACTAAATACGCATCACTATTGTATTATTCTCATGTTGAACACATTTAACACACTGTGTAACTTCTGTGTGCAGAGTTGACGATGATGAGGAGGAGGAAGTGGGGATCTCCTCGTCCTCTATCCACCCAGATAGCACACATACATCTGGCCGACGTCGGCCCGATGTGTCAAGTTTAGATCGTTAAGACGTGGCAGGGAAAGCGTTTGCTCATTGCAAAGACGTCGCTGAGACGTCGGCCTTTAATTGAAAATGATCACCATGCGGCGTTCAAACAATCAATAAAAGAAGCTGCACTCAGTGGGCGCTCCTTCATTAATATTCATATGCTTCGTTAACTACGACCTTTATTCATTTAGGTCGGACCTTTCAAACTACAAATATTTCACCATTCAATGTGAGAAATCAATGCTAACATTCAAAAATAGCTGACTGCTACCCTATTTCGTGTGTAAGTGTGCACAATGAAGAGACAAAAGTCAATTTGACAAACTTTATTTTCAAATTTCCACAAACAATATCTGATGGCCAGTCCGCTTCTCCTGGCAGCCTGCAAGACAAAGAAAAGATGATGAGCACATAACTTCAAGAAACAAATCCCAACTTCACCACTGTATCTTCTCTTTTTAGCATTTCAGCTGTCTTTTAGCCAGATTGAAGGCTTTGGGTCCGTCACTCTGCTTAATTTAGTGTTGAAACTGTTAAATAACGGGATCCGGCGTTAACTCCGTTAACTGTTAACAGCAGCTCAACAATCAGTCCTTCATCTCGGAAAAACAGTGGTTTCAAAACTGCGATATTACCTGTAGCCACCAGGTCAGTTTGCTTTGCAGAGGAGGAGACCTCGACTGATAAATTGCCCATAAAATAACATTACCAACATACTGAAGGCATCCTTAAACTTCACTACTTGACCTTCGCGCTCCTCTCCGCTCCTGTCACCCACACTTGAGCACCCGTTCTGGGATACACAGTGTCGGCCCGCCCCGCCTTACCTCCGCGCTCCTCTCCGCTCCTCTCACGCACACGGGTGGCAGCTCCGTGCACTTCCACTTTAACCCAAAACGAGCGCTCACGATAACCAGATGAGCAGATAACGTCAGCTAGGGAAAATAAAATGAAAACACCACAGTTGTAGCCTGTTAGCTAACATGAGCTAAACCGCTAAACTAGCTAACAGCTAACGAAAGA
>NC_065508.1:40961631-40969422 GCF_006386435.1 Epinephelus moara | reverse complement strand
TGACCTTAACTGAGGCAAGTGATGCCTGCAGTTCTTTAGATGTTGTTGTGGGGTCTTTTGTCACCTCTTGGATGAGTCGTCACTGCGCTCTTGGGGTAATTTTGGTCGGCCGGCCACTCCTGGGAAAGTTCACCACTGTTCCGTGTTTTCGCCATTTGTGGAGCAAAAAATATTGCTCATCGTGGACAGGAACTGTCACAAGACCTATCACAGCTCCCCTGGTGCTATTGAAAAGTAATGTTTGACTTTGAACTTGGAACTCTGGTTGTTCTATTGTAAATAGTTTATTTTGATGTACATGTTGTATTTTTGCAAATTGTGCAAAACTTGCATTTAACTTTCGTTTTTGTCACATTTTATAAAAATTAGTGTATCTCAAAAATTAAGTTATGAAAACACTCAAAATAAATTTTCTGTGGTTTGAAAGGATTTTGTGCAACTTTTTTACATTTACAATTTTGAGGGATACAGCCATGATATTTCTCCTTTTTGGAAAAATGTGTAAAAACAAAAACGATTTTCATATTTTTTGTGGTTTATTGCACTTTTTAGCAATTTCTTTCATTAGTATGGACATATGTCCACACATATTAAAATTTGGGATGTAAGGGCTGTATTGATGTATAGCATATTAAAATACTCCAAAAAATGGCCCTACAGCAGGTAAAATTGTAAAGATATGCTCTGGTGGACTTGTTCTGTGGTAGGTCATAAAGGGTTAATGAGTCCCTGCAGCTGCAGGGGAAGCTCAACTCGACAAGTCTCAACCCCTGCAATCTGCAGGACTTTCGCTGGATGGCTCCAAGCCAAAGCCCAACAGCAGCGACTGTCTAATTGGTTGGCACAGCGCTACCAACAAGAGAAATCTTCAAGCAGTGGTGGTGGTAAGGATAAAGCTTTAGTTAAGACCAAAAGTGCAAACGTCTACCATAGTGCAGAGCCTACAGAGCCCCAGGTACCTGGCTCATCCATACAGGTCAGACCGAAGAAGCCACCAAAGGTGCACTGTTTCTGTAACAGCAAAGACAACTATATTACTTGCTGCAACTGCATTAAAGAACAACCAAAAAAGGATCTGGACAAATGGATCACAGAAGAAAAGCGTTGCTGGAAATGTGCCCGTTCTCATGTACCTGAGACCTGCAACCTTATGAAATCCTGCAGTGACTGTGGTGGCATCCACCTCCAAGTCCTCCACGGGGTAGCCCAGGATGGTTTGATAAACCCTCCATTTGATCGATAAGCTTACTCAAGCAGGATATGTCACCAAGCTACAGCCTGTGGAGGTAGACCAGTCAGAGGAGTCTTAGTACCTACCTCACCACTTAGTACACCATAATGGTAAACCAAGACTGGTCTTCAGCTGTTCCTTCAGGCACCAAGGCATGTCGCGGAATGAACAGCTGCAACAGGTCGCTATCAGTGGGGATGTTAGGGGAATGTTTCACCAGATCCATCTGCTGCCTGAGGACAGATCCTTACTTCACTTCATCTGGAGAGACCTGCGCTGCGAGGACCCACCTGATGTCTACAAATGGCAGCATCTGCCTACAGAAGCAAAGTCCGCCGCTACAGAACAGTGACTAGCTCAGAACCGAACAAACCCAATGGAGCCTACTCTAGGCCTCAGGTGGAACTTTGCAGTGGACACTCTTGGCTATCATCACTGGCCCATTGAGTATACAACACTGACAATGAGAACGGCCTACCAAGTATTAGCCAGTCAGTATGATCTTTTGGGATTCTTATTTCCATATATGATCCGGGCTAAGGTTCTCATCCAACAGCTGTGGTCTAAGAGGAGGAACTGGGACGATCCTGATTTGCCTGTGGTACTACAAGATGCTTGGAGGGCCTGGGAGTCCGAGCTGGACCATCTCAGTACAATATCCATCCCACGCTGCTACCTACCTGCTCTCGCTGATGATGCAGATCTGGAATATGACCTCCACACATCAGAATGGGCTTACGACGCAGTTGTTTACCTGGTGGTGCAGAAGGAGGGCATGACCCACACATACTTTGTGATGGCGAGGTCGAGAGTTGCCCCTAGAAGACAGCAGTCTATCCCCTGCCTGGAGCTATGTGCTGCACTAGCTAGAGCTCAGCTGGCCAAGCTTGTGGAGACAGAGATGACACTTACCCTTCGCCAGACAATCCGGTGGACTGAGTCCATGACAGTCCTGGAGTGGCTCCAATAAGATTCCTGCCATTTTAAGGTATTTGTAGGAACCTGGATGATGGAAATCCAGGAATTGTCAGACAGGCGAGCTTGGCATTATGTTGACATGCAGAGTAACTGATCGCTGGCCGAAGAGACCTGACACTGCACTTCCAATAGGCCCATCTGTGACGGAGGGAGGACAACCCCCCATGTCCTGATGCTGCCTGCTCATCATGTTGAGTGCTGACACCTGGCTTGGTGTGGGTGTGGCCAGCAGGCCTGAGCAGAAAGGCTCAGCTCTGTGCAGGCAGTCTCTCTCTGCACTCCTTCCTGGTTTGACCTCCAGCACATGCTGTCTGCACTCCTTCCTGGTTTGACCTCCAGCACATGCTGTGGGGGTTGTTTGAGGCCTCCTTTTCTTTTTTTAGTGGTTTGTGGCTTTTTGATTCTCAGGTTCTTACACATACATAGACATACACACATTTTCCCCCACCTTACTTGCAAACACACATCCATGCAACACTTTCAAATGATTTTGATTCTATTTTTTCTAAGTTCATTAATAAATTAATTTGTTAAAAGTAATGCAGCGTGTGGTCTCCAACTTTTTGTCCTGTTCCCTGAGCATGGAACGTGACAAAATGGGGGCTCGTCCAAAACTAATGTTAGTTTGTACTGATGTATTTTTGTGGAGATTTACACATGGCATTTAGTAGGTGCAGAGATTTAGTTTTGTTCAGGTCCATCTAGTTTGGAGATAAACTGTTAAGTGTAAATTGTGGCAATGTTTTCAGTGGTGTTGTCCTCTGTTAGGTGTAGCAGCGGTCGCTAATAGAGGGGCTGCTGCAGTTTTTTTTTACTGTTTTGGGTGGTACCCTGAGAGGACCCTTGGCGAAATCAGCAATGCCACTGAAGACTAGGGTTGAGTGTATCTAGTTTCTGGTTAGGCAGTTAGTAGGGGACACCCAGTGTTTGAAGCCATTTGTTTATTCATCTCCATTTGAGTTATCTAGATTACTAGATTTGGTTTAGGTATGGCTACCACTGTAGATGCCTTTATTAAGTCTCTGTCATGCGGGTTACTGGAGCAATGTACGAAGGAACAGCTGCTCAAACTAGCACAACACTACACAGTAGTCGTGGATGCCAGATGCACAAAAGAAACCATCAAGAGAATTGTGAAAGCAAATCTGCAAGAGGAAGGAGTCCTGACGGCTGAGGTAAGAGTGATTTTAATACTTCTGTGCCTGGGTTGACTTTTGAACAGCAAAAGGAATTGTTATTGTTGAAATTGGAACATGAACAAGAGATGAAAATGAAGTAAGTGTTGAGAGATTCAGGAGCGATGCACACTATTGTAAGAGAGGCCATTTTGCCTTTTTCTCCACAGTCAGACACAGGGGGTTGTGTACCTTGTAGAGGTTTGGCGCTTCAAACCCTTTTTCTTCCGGTGCATAACATGTTTTTGTCTTGTGGTTTCTTTCAGAAGGAGGTGGAAGTTGCTGTGCGGGCCAAACTTCCAGTGAAGGGAGTTGACATAATCTTGGGTAATGATTTGGTCCCCGATGGTCGTATGTAGCCGGATGATGTAAGACCTATATTGACCAAAAAAACTCAAGATTCAGTACAGGCTGAACAACAGTTGGCACGTCCTCCCTTTGCAGCTCCTCCAGGGGGTGTGGTTACATCTCCATTGTCAATGCAACCAGAGCAAACGGATCCCCCATGTTGTTCCTCTTTAAATCCTATAGAGCAGGCCTATTCAATTGGCGGCCCGCGGGCCACATGCGGCCCAGAAGCAATGCCCGAGTGGCCCAGCTCGTGGTTCAGCCAAAAAAGCAGAGAAAAACCAAAAACACATTTCACGGGAATTAACTCGAAATTCCTACAGTAGTTCAGAAAGTGAATGCAACACTCCGCGTAGCCTAGCAACACACAACCAACCCACAATGCAGCGTGTTATTTTGAAACTACTGATACAAACCATGTTAGAAACTCAAGAAGTATGTCTTTGTCAACCCTTAAACGGAAAATTGAAGATGAAAACCGTCGGTTTAACCCTGCCGGGACAGACAGATACTGTTTTATTTTACCGCCAACTCCAAACGCCAAACCTATGTGTTTGCTTTGTAATGACTGCGTTGCGGTACATAAGGAGTACAATGTCCGGAGACACCACCAGGAAAAACACCCGACTTTCCGGGTAAACTTTCCCGAAGGATCCCAGCAGAGAACCTTGAAGGTACAAAGTTTAATTGCATCTTACAACCGGAGCAGTACTACTTTGGTGCGGACATGTACAGCACAAGAGAGAGCCACAGCAGCTTCCCTTTGTGTTTCGTGGATTTTGGCAAAGAAGAAAAGGCCATTCACAGACTCTGAAACTGTGAAAGACTGCATGCTTGCTGTCGTGGATGAAGTGATAAATGACAACATAGTTAAAACGAGTGTAACATCTGCTATTAAAAATGTACCCCTGTCAGACACTTCAAACAGTCGCAGGGTTGAAATTCTTGCTACAGATGTGTTTGAAACGCTGTTGGAAGAACTGAAGAAAGCTGATGTCATGTCTATAGCAGTAGATGAGTCCACAGACAGAGGTGATACGGCACAATTGTGCATATATGTCCGGTTTTTTGACGGTAAAATCTTCCGAGAGGAATTGCTCGGCTTACTGCTGTTAGACGGGCACACAACTGGCGAGGTAGTATTCATTGTTGATTGTTAATTACTGTTATGACTTGAAATGGGTTTGTGCACTGAAAGCCTTGATGTTTTTTTTTTATTTAGTTAAATGCACCTTGTGATGTGCCTTGGTCAGATATGACCAGAATGTTACTTTAATTTCATTTTAAAAGGGAGGCACAATTTTGTGACCAAAATATTATTTTTAGTATTTTAAAGGGAAAAATAGCATTGCTACTACCTCAGGTTATGTTTATTTAGAGAAGGTTTTAATGCACTTTCTGATGTTCCTATGTCAGATATGTTTCAAAAGGGAAAACAATTTTATCACCATAAATGTGCACTTTTTGTTTTAATGCCTGGATTACAGAAGACAAAAATGTTTATTCTTATAGTTCAAAAGTGAAAAAGTATTGATGATGAAAGATGATGATGAATAAACATCACTTGTTATTTCATTATATTTATTTGTGATAGTTTGAAATTTGTCATTACCTCCTCCTTATTGACTGCTGAAAATTTGCGGCCCAGCTTAAGGTCTCAGTTTTAAAATCTGGCCCAACTGAATTTGTAATTGAATAGCCCTGCTATAGAGGGCACTGCACCATGTCAAGCAGTGGCACAAGTAGGTGTGACACAGCAGGCAAATGAGGTGGAGACAGCGCCATCTGCTGTGTGTGCTGTAACCCGTGCCATGGCTGCGCTGTCACTTGACAGTGAGGTAACCATAGACAAAGCAAAAGAAGTTTGTCTTTGCTGTGCCAAATGACCTTTGTATTTCTTGTGCAGACCTGGTGCAACAACAGAAAAAGGATCCATCCATGAAAGACCTATATGAGTTGGTGGTGCCTTCATGTCAGGTGGGGAACATCAGACAGGGTTATGTACTCCAGGGTGACTTGCTGTTGAGGGTTTGGGCTCCTCATGGCGATGGGTTTAGTGGGGATCCCATTGTGCAGGTGGTACTGCCTGAAAAATTTCGAACGTCAGTGATTAAGACTGCACATGACAATATTGCAGGTCATATGGGGGTAAAAAAGACCTATCATCGGGTGCTACAGCATTTCTTCTGGCCCTGTGTAAAACATGACATCTCCAAATACATTAAAACATGTCATACTTGTCAGGTTACCAGAAAACCAAATCAAACTCTGAAACCAGCTCCTTTATATCCGATTCCGGCCGTGAATCAGCCTTTTGATCATCTGATAGTTGACTGTGTTGGACCTCTTCCTCGGTCCAGAGTGGGTTGTTCTTACTTGTTAACAATAATGTGTCAGTCCACCAGATATCCTGCTGCTTATCCAATGCGGTCTATCACTACAAAGTCTGTTGTGAAGGCTATCAGTGAGTTCATATCTGTATTTGGCATTCCCAAAGTTATACAAACAGACCAAGGGTCAAATTTTACCTCTCGACTGTTCTCCCAGGTTCTTTGACGACTTAATATAACTCACAATATTTCCTCAGCATATCATCAACAAAGTCAAGGGGCACTTGAGCACTTTCACCAGCATTTGAAATCATTGCTGCGTGCTTATTGCACTGAGATAAAAGCGGACTGGCAGGAGGGCTTGCCATGGCTTTTGTTGGCAGCCAGAGAAATTGTGCAAGAGAGTACAGGCTTCAGTCCCAATGAGCTTCTCTTTGCTCATACCGTTCCTGGTCCCTTGTCCGTGATTCGTGACCAGTGGGTTACATCTGACCCCCCGAAAAATCTAATTTCATTTTTTGAACGGGTTTCGGCATAGGCTTTATGAGGCTGGGGAATTGGCAAAACAAAATTTGCAGAGGGCTCAAAAGAAAATGAAGCGGCTCTTTGACCGCAAAGTAGAGCGACGTGAGTTCTGTGCAGGTGACCAGGTGTTGGTTTTACAACCATTGACTGAATCTCCTTTCCAGGCTAAGTTCTTTGGTCCCTGTAATGTTGTCCGTTGTGTTTCGGAACAAAACTACCTGGTTGAGTTGCCAAATAAGAGAAAATCAGTTAAAGTCTGTCATGTTAACTTGCTAAAACCATATTTTGTATGTGATGTTTCTAACGATGTTGTTCCAGATAACCCCGTTTTGGTGACCAGCACCGGACTGGATGAAGAGATGCATGGTGATGTGGTATCGCAACCCCGGCTTAAAAATTCTGCAACTTTAACCAAGTTAGATTCACTGCTTGGTCAATTGGATGAGACCAAAACAAATCAATTGGTTGAAGCTATTCAAGCGTACCCCGGTCTTTTCTCTGATACCCCTACATGTACAAACTTGATAGATTGATTCAGAGGTAGACTATATGCTTGAAAATGGTCTTGCTGTGCCTTCAACCTCAAGTTGGTCATCTCCTTGTCTCCTTGTCAAAAAGCCTGATTCCACATTTAGGCCATGCACTGACTTTAGGAAGGTGAATGTTGTGACCACACCTGATTCCTTCCCTCTTCCCAGGATGGATGACTGTATAGATCTGGTGGGGTCTGCCAAGTACGTAAGTAAATTTGACCTTCTCAAGGGTTATTGGCAGGTTCCACTTTCTGCTAGAGCAGGGGTAGGCAACCTGTGGCTCCGGAGCCACATGTGGCTCTTTAGCCCCTGTCCAGTGNGGCCATGCACTGACTTTAGGAAGGTGAATGTTGTGACCACACCTGATTCCTTCCCTCTTCCCAGGATGGATGACTGTATAGATCTGGTGGGGTCTGCCAAGTACGTAAGTAAATTTGACCTTCTCAAGGGTTATTGGCAGGTTCCACTTTCTGCTAGAGCAGGGGTAGGCAACCTGTGGCTCCGGAGCCACATGTGGCTCTTTAGCCCCTGTCCAGTGGCTCCTTGAGCCTTTGAGAAAAGAATTCTATGGAAATTCATTCTATGAATCCAAATGTTGCTGAACCTCGATAGCAGTGGCTGGTTAGCTATGGATGCCAAATCCAAAAAAGTAAATTGAATAAAACAGAGAA
>NC_065508.1:40944093-40960027 GCF_006386435.1 Epinephelus moara | reverse complement strand
CCAGTTATTAGGTTTAGGGGGCAAACACTTTTTCACACAGGGCCATGTAGCTTTGGATTTTTTTCTTCCTCATTAATAAAACCCTTCATTTAAAAACTGCATTTTGTGTTTACTTGTGTTATCTTTGACTAATGTTTAAATTTGTTTGATGATCTGAAACATTTAAGTGAGGGAAACATGCAAAAAAGTAAGAAATCAGGAAGGGGGCAAACACTTTTTCACACCACTGTATATGTTGGGTCAGGTTCTCAGTTGGTAGTTTATACTGACCATAACCCATTGACTTTCTTGCGATCGCTGCAGAATCCTAATCAAAGGTTGATGCGGTGGGCATTATTCTTGCAGCCATATCATTTAGATATCCATCACATTAAAGGCATAGATAATAGGGTGGCAGATACTTTGTCACGTGCACCTGTGTTATAAGATGTCTTGCTGTGTACCTGTCTGTGCCAAAGGTTGCAGACCCACTTTGTCTCTAGCCATGGTCACGTTCTCATGCTCTCTTAAAAGTGCTTCTTCTGGATCCAAAGTTGCTGAGTCATGGGGAATTGGGAGTATTAAGGAGGTAAAGGGGCAGGAAAGATAAGGTTTTGCATGACATGTTGTTGTGATGTGTTACTTGACAACTTGTAATAAGTAGATGGATTATGATCTGTTGGTCTAGATATAACAAAAGTAGGATGTATTTGTTTATTTTGTTAATGTTTTTTTCTAACATTGTGTCAGAGGTGGTACCTCTGTCTTACATGGGGGAGTGTGATGGAGGGAGGAGAATCCTCCATGTCCTGATGCTGCCTGCTCATCATGTTGAGTGCTGACACCTGGCTGGGTGTGGGTGTGGCCAGCAGGCCTGAGCAGAAAGGCTCAGCTCTGTGCAGGCAGTCTCTCTCTGCACTCCTTCCTGGTTTGACCTCCAGCACATGCTGTGGGGGTTGTTTGAGGCCTCCTTTTCTTTGTTTAGTGGTTTGTGGCTTTGTGATCTTCAGGTTCTTACACATACATAGACGTACACACATTTTCCCCCACCTTACTTGCAAACACACATCCATGCAACACTTCCAAATGATTTTGATTCTATTTTTTCTAAGCAGCGGCTGCGGGTTCAAATCCGGCTCGCAGCCCTTTGCTGCATGTCAGTCCCAACTCTCTCTCTGTCTCCCCATTTCACTCTGTCCTGTCAATAAAGGCAAAAAGCCAATAAAAATAATCTTTAAAAAAAAAAAGTAATGCAGTGTGTGGTCTCCAACTTTTTGTCCTGTTCCCTGAACATGGAATGTGACACCATCCGATCTGAAAGGGGTTACCTTCTGCTGCCTAACAACCGTGAACACAGGCTTTACCATCCCTGACGCCACCAAATTCAGTACATGGAAGGAGTTGATTGAAGCTACTCGTCAAGGATGTCAGGGTGTTCAAGGGGCGGTTGTGGATCCTGCGCACAGCCAAAACATCAGTCACTGAAATGCAGAGCTCCTACTGTTGAAGGGTTGTCAAGCTCATAGCTTTCCAGAAGAAGTCACTGCTCTTAAAGCACAGCAACCTGTGCCTAATCACAGTCGTCTGGCTAGTCTTGCTCCAGAGTGGGTCTCCTCAACCTGCATGATCCAAGTGGGAGGGAGGCTGCAACGACTGCAGAACATGAAAGTTGGAGAAATTCATCCCATTGTGCCAGACCCAAGGCACCCAGCAACAGAGCTCCTCATCAAAGACATGGATGAACATCTACTACACTGCAGGCCGTCAGACACCACCAACTCAACTGCCCATCCTGCCAGCAATGGAGAGCTCAGCCAATGGTCCCACAAATGGCGGACTTGCCACCAGAGCGCCTCAGACTTATCTTCCCACCCTTCTATTCAACAGGTGTTGATTGTTTCAGGCCTTACCTGATCAAGATAGGCAGGACGACAGAGAAACGTTGGGGTTTGTAGTGTAAAGAGTTAATCCCTAATCAAGTAAAAGTGTTATACTGCATAAGTTGATTAAGAAACAATGTAAAAGGTTTATAAAACTGATTGAGATGCATCTATATGTGCTAAAGCACTGTTATACATGTCAAAGTATTCACAATACAGAGTTATGAGTTGATATTGTATCCACACTAAAGAACACACATATAACATACCATGTTCTGTATAATGATAACACACACACACTCAAAGGCTTGTATTACCTGACACACATTTAAAGGTCTATATTGTATAAGAGCACAAGGGACTGCATAAAGAAAGTCCCTAAGATTCACATGTTTTTTAAAAATAAAGTGAAAGCAAATCCGAAGCTAAGGGTGGAAAATTTGGGAACTTCCAAACTCAAAATGAAAGTGATACACCATTAGAATCGGGCCCGTTCACGATTGGACAAAAAGAAAAAGGTTGCCACCAATAGCTTTGCATTGAAGTGGGATGGATTAGCAGAAGAAGGTGGAGACTCTCTCCAGTCTCCACCAGCATAAAAGCAGACGCACTGAAAGTAGATTTTCAGTCCGGCTCCGGGGCTTGACTCGATGAGTTGTATGTGTTGAAGCTTGTGAACACATTAAACTCGATTGCATCGGACTCTGCCTGTCTCCAGTGTTTCTTTGAATATTACTTAGTTAAATCCAAGGTACCAGATCGACATCAGAGGACAATTGAGAAGCTACGTGGAGGACAAGGTCGGGAGCCTACAGGCCCAATTCCAGGCGCCGATTTTTTTCTCTACAACTGGCGAGCGCAGCCAGGAGGGAAGGAAGGTCGGAACCAGAGACCGGGAGCACTGGGCTGTACGCCAGACACACAGGTGGCCACCAAATAAGGTAAGCAGAGCCTTTTTCTGTCTAAAACCGGGTGGAGTGCTGTGCTGGGAGCCGCCCAGGTCAAAGGTATTTGACAAATTCCTCTCCTAAAGAACCTAATTATGATGAATTGATTAATCTAATTATGATAAATTGATTAAATTGCAAAGTAGTCAGAGTTATCATTGGAAAAGGCAACTAACATCACTGGAGACGGTTGGGGTCTGCTGCAATAGGTGTGATCGTGGAGCGGAAAGAGTGAATGTGTGTGTTGAATGTATGGAATACAAGCGGTAAAATAGCTAAGGTATTTAAAGTATTTAAAGAATTAAGTGAAAGTGCACAAAAAACCTGTAAGAGTTAAAACAGGGAAGAAAAAGAAACCGGTAATAGTTGAAAAAGTAAAAGAGAAACAGAGATATACAAAAGCATATCCGTGGATACCGCTGCCTATCCTTTCAGCACACCTTTAAGCCTGTAGGGGCAGGTGTGCTGTGTTGGACGGTAGGTCTGTACGGGCGGGATGCTAGGAGTTAAGTGAGATATAAATGAGTTAAAAAGACATAAAGCTTCTGTGGATACCGCTGTTTAAAGGGTGATCTCTCAGCCAAGAGGGCAGGGGAGTCGCCACAGACAAACAGGTCTGAACGGGCAGAACGCTGAAAGCATTACAAGTTAAAACGAGATAAAGAAAAAGAAAAGAGAAAAAACAGTCAACAGATCGATCAAAAGTGTAAAAATTGTAAAAATCTAACTGTAAGCTATAAAGTTGTTGTACATACATTGTAATATATTTAGAAGTATCAACTAAGCTGTAGTAAACGCAATATAACCTACCTAAAAAGTAACGCAGGAAGTGTTGTATAAAGTGTTGTAAATACAGTAAAGTGTTGAATAAAATGTAACTGTAAAAAGACTGACAAATCATTAGGAGACTGACTCAACAGTGAGTACGAAGGGAGGGGGTGAGGAACACAGCCAACAGTGAGGAACACAGCCAACAGTGAGGAATGCAGCCAGCGCAGAGTAAGGAATAGAGCCAACACAGAGAAGTTAACCAATAAATCAAACTGTTGCAAAAGAATTTAAGGAGGTGAGCTTAGGGAGAGTAACACAGAGCGTCTAAAAATAGATGGAAGAGGGAGAGATCATTGAAGACGAGACTTGGGAAGAAGAATATTGTTTGACTGAGGGTCCTGCAGAATATAAAGGGATACGTACACATTTTTGGTTGGAACGAACCTACATAGATAGCGAAGGGACAGAACATTGGCAAAGCGAGCAAGAGATTAAACAAAAGCTTTGGCAGATCACTAAGTTTGTTAACCTGAGAGAGGTAAAAGAACAGTTTCCAGGTGTCCCATGGGAAGAGATTTTGCGTAAATTGTGGGTCCCTTATTCACTGACTTTTCTTTTAAAGAACTTGTGTGACAGGTATAAGAGCGGACCAGTAGCTTCACTCCCTCTACATCAAATAAGCCTACAAGGCCAGAACGGGGTGAGATATCCTCCACGGCTGCAGATTGCTGTTGTGCCCAGAAAGGTTGAGTGGGAAACAGGGAAATTTGGGTGCTTAACCCCGATTCCCCAAGGGGACGGATCACATAGTTTAGAGTACAACAAAAATATAAAACTGCCATAACAGTAGGAAAAATCATAGTACTGATACGCACAAAAGAGACAGACCAACTACCAGAAATACCAAGAGCTAGTGAAGTGAAGCAGGGTTTCATGGGAGCCAATCAGGGAAAAATGGAAAAGAGGGTTTTAACCCCAGTGGAGTTAGTAATGAGACAACACCCAAGCAGGGTAAAGTGCATCCAACGTTGCGTGGCAAAATGGCACAAAAGAACATCAGGAAAGAATCGTTGGCCTATGGAAGGTACTTTCAATCTGGCATGCTGTGATGAAGTAGAGTCAGAGTTGAGGCATAAAGAAACCCGCGACACAAAAATGAGTTATAAACTAAAGAACAAGAGGGCCAAAGAAAGGGAAGTGTTAGGATGGTTTAAACAAGCTGGTGCAAAAATAATGGTGCAGCGGGAAGAAAAGGAAAAAGAACAGCAGGATCAGGAAGGGATGATGCCTACAGCCCCTGTGACACCTACAGCACCACCCCTACCCACACCACCACCACCCCCATACCTACAAGATCCAACACAGCCAGCAACGGGACAATATCCACTGAGAAATGCAAAAGCCATGGAAATGGAGGGTCAATTACAAGGAAAATTCACAGTGACTTTAACTAAAAACTCAGAGCGAGAGATCAAAAGAAAGAGACTGCAGGGACCACGGAGGAAGCTGCAGCTGGAATCAGCGCCTCCTTCAGAAACTGACAGCACTGACGGATCGACAGATGACGAAGGGAACAAACAAACTGATAAGATTGAGACAGAACTATCCCCTAAAACACCCCACCACGGGAGAGGTAGTACTTGCAACCGGACTACAGATATGGAACTGACAGAGCTGACCAGCGACGAGGACTACCCTTCCACCAAAGAGCGAGCTCCTCCCCAAGGACAAAGTGAGAATGGGAGGTGGAAGCGAATGAGGAGGAGGTGCCTAGAGAAACACCAACCCTACCATTCTAGCTGCTTCAGCCTTCCAATTGAGGAGGCCCGATCCCCTGCAGAAGAGATACGGGAGCGAAAAAGGGAGAAGCAGGTATGGTGACCTAGGCGCTTCAGTGACCTGGATGAACGAGAGTTGGAAAAGTTGGTTGAGACAGAATATAAGCGGTTCAGGAAACAACAGCACAGACACACAGCTACTGTCGACCCACCACCAGGTCCAAGTAATAAGGTAAGCATCACACAGGCCGACAGGGGTGGCCAAAGTCAAGAAAATGATGCTGTAGCAACACTGTCATCATACCAGAACGGATATGATGACCTGCTTCAAACATGGAATGAGATGATGGAACAAACCGACCAGAGGATAGAGCGAATGACTCAGAGCGTGAAAGCCCTAGAAGAAGACCTCAAGAAACCCCAAAGCCCTCAACAAGGAGAGAGGGAACCCCAAGCTAGCCCCACTACAGAGCATATTACTCTGACACTCAAAGGCATGATGGAATCCAGGAAAACACCTCCTCGGAAGACGCATGCTGTAAGACTGGCGGCAAACGACGGAGAACGGAGCCATAGTGGTATGACATTAAGGGATGGAAAAATACTTGGCAGACCTCCAAGCCCATCAAATTCTGAGGGTGAGGAGTCAGAAGGTGCACACATATGCCCTATTGTGACAAAAACTAGTGGAAGAAAACAGTATGAGCCCTGGCCCTTCATGGACATGATAGGGCTGGCAGAACGTCTGCCAGTGCTCACAGATGGAGCCGACAAGTGGATTATGGCCTTGGAAGAAACCACAGCTGGAATACAGTTGGCGGTGGGAGACATCAAAGCCTTACTCACTTATGTGGCAGGAAAACAAACCACCAAGGACATATTCACGGATGCCACATTAGGTGCGGCTATTGGGACCAATTCACATGATTAGCCCGATTTTGGAGGCTACCGGGCTAACATATGGAGACAATTAAGAGTTCACTACCCAGCAAAAAGAGACCCCTCTAAACTGGAGGGAGAAACCATGGGGGAAGATGAGTGTCCTTCTAAGTTCCTACACAGCTTCCAGAAAAGGTGGAAAGAAGAGACAGGGGAAGCCTGGAATGCTAACAAGACAACTCAGAGCTTATTCAAAATGATGGTGAAAAAGGCCATGCCAGAGGATGTACAGCGCCGCCTGGAAGGCATCGTAGGATTGATGAAAATGGATTGGCCACTATTTTCAGAACACATTGTCCATCATGTGGAGCTCTATAGAAAAGACAAAAAGAAAATGGAGGAGGACAATAAGCAACTAGCCAACAAGCTGACGCAGCTGCAGTTGGGAGAACTAAGTAAGCTGGTCAAAAAAGAAAAAGAGAAAGAAAAAACTAAAGTTCAGGCCCCCCTGGTTATGGCAAACCCAACACCTCCCCAGGCGACTCAGCCACAAGCACCCTTGCAACCAGCCCCCACTGACCCCAACGCAGGAGGCACAGCCACCTCAGCTAACGCCACCCATCACTATTATTATTACCAGCAAACACCAAGAGGCGGCGGCGGTCAGCGACCTCCCAGAGGGTGGGGCCGAGGGGGGACCCGAGGAGATCCAACGTTTAGGGGAGGATGGAAAGGGGGCAGAAATTACAAACCAGGCAACCAGCATGTTTATCAGGACCAATTCAATCAGCAACCAGGGCCACTTCACATGGGTGCAAACTATCCAGGAGCCAATCAGGCTCCACCTGATAATCTCTGTTGGGGGTGTGGTCAACCCGGCCATATACGGGCCCAATGTCCTAGCAACCCATGGGAAGGTCCAGCACAAAACTGGCCCAACGCAGAGCAGGGACGCCCCTGGTAGGGGTGCCCAGAGGAGCCTGAGGGGGAACTAATGTTACCAGCTATATCGCTACAGTCACATGATGAACCCATCGTACCTGTTGTCATCCATGACCGTGAGTATCCTTTTTATGGTTGACACAGGAGCCACATACTCATGCATTGGAAAAGAAGGCTCCAGGTTCCCCCTCTCCAAGTCATCTATAAAGACCATAGGCTTCTCTGGGAAATCACAAATCATACCACTGACGGAGCCCGTTCCAATGCTCATTGCAGGTAAAGTCATATGTGCACCTTTGCTGTATTCAGCCCATACCCCAGTAAACCTGCTGGGAAGAGACATTCTATGCCCATTAAAAGCAAAGATCATGTGCACCCAAGATGGACTGTACTTGGATTTCCCAGATGAACCCCCACAAAGCATGATGTCACAGTTGCCTAAAGGTGTGACAGACAAACAACAAGCCCTTGCCTACTGGCTTCAATTGACACCAGAAGACTCACACCTTAAACAAAAATGGACTGAATGGGAGATGTGGATTTGTATGCACTATGACACAGTACACACCCCCACTCTGCCACTGCATTGCATGCTCATGTATGACAGAGATCAGACTCATGTAGATTACCAGGAATGCTGGGATGCAGTGATCAACAAGAAACCATATTTAATTACAATTTAAGACATGTTTTTGGGGCCAGAGGGCGTGGCGGCTGTCCGCCTTCCAGAAGAATTATCTGGGTGGTTTCAAGTACCAAAGTCTATGCCGCACATCACACTGTTGGTGGCTAAAGGTTATGAGTCTCATCATCTCGGTCCTATGGTCAGGCGTGTCCTGCAGGCGCAAAAGTGGGTGCCCACAAACAACAGGTATATTCACATTTCTAAAGATAAACAGTTCATCAGAATCTCAGTTAAAGTTGGTGATGAGGCTTCAGCAGACAAAGTAGTAGTAGATGGAGGCACACCCACACAGATGGCAGTCACCGCAGAACATGAGGAAATGCTAAACCAAGTTCCATCTCAGTTATGGACAGCCCACAAGACCGATGTAGGATTGATAAAATCAGCCCAACCAGTTCACATTAAGTTGAAACCACACGTTAACTTGCCATATCAAAGACAATACCCACTTAAGCAGCATGCGATTGACGGTCCATATCAAAGACAATACCCACTTAAGCAGCATGCGATTGACGGTATCAGGCCAACGATTCAGGGTCTGGTTGAAGCAGGGGTACTGGTTAAAACTAGAAGCCCTTGTAACACACCTATCTTTCCCATAAAGAAACCAAATTCATCAGACTACCGTTTAGTCCACGACTTACGAGCGGTTAACACGGTAGTAGACGGTGAAGTACCACATGTACCAGACCCACATACGTTGCTTTCCAACATACCACCAGAGTCCCAGTGGTACACAGTAATTGATTTGTGTTCAGCCTTTTTCAGTGTACCACTTCATCCAGATTCTCAGTATCTCTTCGCCTTTACATATGAAGGTCAGCAATTTGCATACAGGCGCCTCCCACAAGGTTATTCTGACAGTCCATCCATCTTTAATCGCGTGTTGACGCAAGATCTCGCAAGTTTGAACGTGCAAAGTACAGTGCTACAGTATGTAGACGATCTGCTCATCTGTAGCCCTACAAAAGAACAATGTGAAAAGGACTCTATTGCAGTGCTCACAGCCTTAGCAAAAGGAGGGCACAAAGTCAGTAAAAATAAATTACAATTCTGCCAACAGTCGGTAGAATACTTGGGAAGAACACTATGTGGGGACAAAAGGTGTATTGCACCATCTCAGTTAGAGGCAGTAATTAAGGCCCCTCAGCCACAAACAGTGGGCCAGATGTTGTCTTTTCTGGGCATGACAGGTTACAGCAGGCCATGGATTTGTGACTATGCACTAAAAACTGCTCCTCTCAGGGCTCTGATAAGAGCAGCAGGACAAACAAACAATACAACACAGCTGACATGGACAGAGGAAGCAGAAGGTGCATTTCAAGCACTGAAATCAGACATGCAGTCCGCCCCTGCGTTGGGTACTCCTAACTATGCTAAACCTTTTCATCTCTATGTTGCAGAAAGATCGGGCTTTGCATGTGCTGTCCTGATGCAAGACACACCCACAGGTAAACAGCCATTGGCATATTACAGTACCAAGCTTGATAACATAGAAGCAGGTCTGCCACCCTGCTACCAGGGACTGGCAGCAGCTGTTTTTGCCTTTCAGAAAGCATCGTCACTTACCATGGGACATCCTGTGACGTTGTATACTTCCCACCAACTCCATGCACTACTAACGAGTCCACGATTTGTTTTGACACAAGCCAGGCGCACGGGCTATGAGGTAATCCTGTCAGCCCCCGAACTTAACATCCAGCGTTGCACCACCATTAACCCCGCCACAAAATTGGTGTTACCCACGGAAGGTACTCCACATGATTGTCTTCACGACACTGACAAATTTATGCGTGCCAGGGAAGATTTGCACAATCAGCCAATTCCAGCTGAGCTCACGTTGTTTGTTGATGGATCGTGTTTTCACGATGCCACTGGCAGCCATGCAGGCTACGGTATTGTTCAACTTGACAATAACGCTCACAGTTTCATGACAGTGGACTCATATAAACTTGCTCAGCCCTGCTCAGTCCAGCTCGCAGAGATAAAAGCTTTAACAGCAGCGTGCAAATTAGCAGAGGGGAAGTCACTAAATGTGTACACAGATTCAGCATACGCCTATGGCGTATGTCATGTTCATGCTAACATATGGAAACAAAGAGGGTTCCGTAGAGCTGACGGCACCCCTGTCACTCATGGAGCAGCAATTCTTGACCTATTACAAGCCATGCTTCTTCCTACAGCTCTAGCAGTCATCAAATATCCAGCTCATCAAAAAGCTGACTCTTTGGTAGCCAAGGGGAACAATCTTGCTGATGAAGCAACTAAACAGGCAGCGATAGGGGCAGTTATGGCACCCATACTAACCATACAGGACTGTGAATCCCTCACCTCCCTGCCTTCGCTTAAAGCCGCTCAAGATAGGGTAGATGAGGCCGAGAGGCGCCTATGGGTAAAACGAGGCGCTATAAAGAACATGCGACCAGGTCCACTGCATGGCGTCTGGTTGGATGCTCATGGTCATTTTGTACTACCATTCTTATTGTTAAGACATGCAATAATTTGGGCGCATGGTAGTGACCATTGCGCAAGGGGGGAGATCCTAAGGAAACTACAAGCAGTATGGTGGTCACCATTCATGGCAGCCAATGTAGATAGAGTATTAAATGAATGTGACATCTGCGCAGAATATAACATCAGGAAAGTTTTTACAGCCCCATTGGCTCACATACCGCCTCCAGATGGTCCATTCAGACACCTTATGTTAGACTACATAGACATGGGACCACAGTCAAGAGTAAGGACAATGAGATATGTTTTGGTGGTCATATGCAGATTTAGCAGATGGGTGGAGGCAAAAGCTACGGCGAAATCAGACCACAGAACAGTTGCAAAATTTTTGTGCCAAGAAGTTTTCCCCAGATTTGGGATGCCAGATACCATATCATCGGACAACGGTAGCCATTTTGTGTCTAACGTCATACAAGAGACACTGAAACAATTGGGAATTAAACAAAAGTTTGGCTGCGTCTATCATCCCCAATCACAGGGAGCAGTAGAGAGGGCAAATGGTATCCTGAAAGCCAAAATAGCCAAAATAGTAGCAGACAGTAGAGGCGAGCTTAATTGGGTGGATGCTTTACCACTTGCACTAATGTCTATGCGCTCACAAGCTAGCCGAGTCACACACCTAACACCGCATGAGATGCTTACAGGCCGACCCATGCCGATACCGTACTTAAGAGGTCCCTATGAGGGACCGTCCCTGGAACAGTTGCAAGGCGAAATGTTTGATTACTTACGAAGTCTGACTCGCATCCACAGGGCTGTGTTCCAGCAGGTGAAAGGCGCCACTGAGGACAGAGGGGTCAATATTCCAGCAGACCTCCAGAGAATACGTCCCGGAGAACTGGTGTACGTCAAGGTGTTCAAACGAAAGTGGGACCAGCCACGAAGGGAAGGTCCATACAAGGTTGTACTAGCCACACCAACCGCCTTGAAAGTTGAAGGTAAGGACGTTTGGTTCCATCTCAACCACTGCTGCAGAGCTAACCCACAAGAACCAGGGAGACCTATACCCTGGCCCAGGGCCAGACGGAGAGCAGCTCCCCCAGGTCCACAAGGGGACGGCGAGGCCGCCCCAAGAGCAGTAGGAGACCAACCGGAAGGGGAAGGCGATGCCTCCCCACAGGAACAGGGGACCAGAAGGTCAGCACGCGTGGCGCAGAGACGAAGAGCAGAGAGAGCCCAGAGTGACAGCAGCAGGTCGTTACCAGGGAGGGTATCAACAGAGATGGAGAGCTCCTCAGAGGGAAGCTCCTCATCCTCTGGGACTGGCAGCGAATCTCAATCTCATGAGTCATCACCTGCTAGTCATAGGGAATATCATGAGAGTGCAGAGAGAGAGGTGGCAGCAGAGGCAGAAGGACAGGAGGGAGAGGGAACAGAGGCAGAAGGAGAAGAAGGAGAAGAAAGCCTCAGCTCAGAATCAGGCGAAGTTAGAGACTCAGGAGGGCCAGACACAGACTCAGGCACCGACCCAGACTCAAACACAAGGGACACAGACACAAGAGAATCAGACCCTGAAGAGGGGACAGCCCGGTTAGCAGGAGAGGAGGAGCAAAAGTAGGAGTAATAGCTGCAGTACTACCAACCCTATTGCTCATCTTGACGGGAGTGAAGCAGAGTGAGGGAGCAGAACAGGACAAACAACATCAGACACAGATGAGTGAATGCTTAATAGCGTTAGGAACCATGGCCGCAAAACAGGGAAAGATACCTTACAGGGAAAGGATACAACTAACCTACTATAAGTCACATGCTTACGACAATGTATTGGTGGAGGGTCCAGGAGATATTAAGTTGCATGGACGATCCATAGGACCACGCTTTAGTGCAGAAGGGAAGGTGACAGCAAGAGTTATGTGTGACATGAGAGGCTGCACTGACACAGACACAGGGCGCAGCGTACCTATAAAAGTGGCCCGCCAGTGGCTCCAATTGAACCCAACGTCTCAGAGAAAACCAAGAGATGTGTTGTTGCAGAGGGTAGAGTTAATTAGAACAACCACTTGGAAATCTAACATGTTCAATCAATGGCTAGAATATTCCGCTAAACAGGTGACTAATATTACATGCATAGCATGCCATAGAAGGAGGGGCCTGCCTAGGGTTAGGCCTCTCCCAGACATAGATAGTTGCTGGAAGCATACAACATGTTTTGCTGCATGTGTCATGTGGATGGCAGCGGGACGAGAGAGGTGGACCAACATAACCACAATTTGTCCAGGAAACTTTAAAAATGCCTCTGATCAGTTCCAGCAAGAGTTTCATGTGCCTCCAGTAGTACATCTGGCACCAGACCTTGTATTCCCATTTTGTGTGGCACGAGGAGATAATATAGAACACTGGTTAAAAAATGTCACTTCTACTAACTCTTCCCCGGAGGCAGAGAGGCTGATTCAATGCAGGTATGAAGATATCATAGGGAACGTGTCCTCCACAGCGGGTACGACGCAGCTCTCAGGGGTACAGAAGGTATGCAATACAACCCAAGAAGCTAAAATCCAGTGCCACCAGGTGGTCAATGGCGGGAATAATTCAATGGTCATGGGACGTAACTATAACGATACCACCTGGATTTTGACACTTAATTTAACCAATGGTACAGCACCACTGGCAGATATATTTTGGATGTGTGAGAGTGATCTTCAGGTGAAAGCTGTGCTGGCAGCGAATTGGACAGGGATCTGTACCCCAGTGATGTTAACAGGACAGATTGTGATAATGAGTCTAAACAACAGCCAAAATAAGGTTACTCACACACAGGCTCATAGATCAACTAACGCTCAAGCGTACTCCTGGGAGGAGGATGGTAGTGTGTACATTACATGGGATCAGGTGCCACAAGGGGTTCCCAGGGATCAACAGGCTATATCAGATGAATGGATAGAGACAGGTAGAGTGCTGGGCTCCTGGCCAATCTGGGGAGCCATAGCTAATGCTCAGTATACCGCCCGTAACAGCCGTTGGATAAATTATTTATGGTATAACCAACAAAGATTTGTGAATTGGACTATAGAAGCCTTACAAGGTGTAAGTGAGCAGCTGCATGCCACATCCTTAATGATGATGCAAAACAGGTTCATCATCGAGACTATGCTGGCTCAAGACCCAGGGGTCTGTGATGTGGTGGGAGAACACTGTTGTACTGTCATCCCTATGCACACAGGGGAGGATGGCAACCTAACTCGAGCCCTACAGAACATACGTACCTTAAGAGACCAACACGTGCAGCACTCCAATTGGAACGCTAAGATTTCCTCAATTTGGGATTGGCTAGGGGGACTATCCCCTGAAAAGATATTACGAATGATAGGAATATTGTTGGGACTCGTTGTGTTGGCCCTCCTCGCGATAGCCTGCTGTATTCTTCCCCTGATACAACTTGTCATTAAGAGAGCTATGGCAAGCGTCACAGGACAATTTGTAATAATAGACCAAAATTTACGTCCCATAGCAAAGGTGGAGCCATATGAAGACATGACTGGTTCCCAAGGGAAGCTCCCTAAAAACCAAGATCAGACCACAGGGCATAAGTGTGGAAATCAGTATGAGGTGATGCCACGAGAAATGGCAATGGAAGAGGTCCAATATGAGCAGATGAATAAGCAAGCTGAAGCAATATATGAGGAATTTGTGTAAAACAGAATGCTACAAGTAAAAAATAACCCTTAGATATTCTTGCTGTCACCTGACTAGTACTAGCATTACCACTAACAAACT
Source organism: Epinephelus moara (assembly GCF_006386435.1). Classification (NCBI taxonomy): domain Eukaryota; kingdom Metazoa; phylum Chordata; class Actinopteri; order Perciformes; family Serranidae; genus Epinephelus; species Epinephelus moara. The sequence goes on along the minus strand of NC_065508.1, from coordinate 40,945,941 downwards.
AATCTTGCTTGCATGGCTTATGTATACAACTAAATGTCAAAGGGAAAGGAAAAAACACGGTAGGGAAAGTGCACTAAAATATCCTCTACAACCTTAAGACAGATACAGACTATGGCTGAGCCCTGGAGAACCCCACCTCCGCACCAGCAGAACCAAGTAGGCCAGCCGGTGTTCCTGTGCCAGCAGCAGGGACCATTTGTGTTGGGTCGCCCTCACCCGCCTTATCCTCCACCACCTTATCCGATGGCCAGCCTTCCCACACCAACCTGCACCTCCAGTGAAGGCGCCCCGATGGAGGGACGTGGACGCTCCTACCAGATGGTGCTTGCTCAACCTCCTGCCGAGGACCTGCTCCGTTTCATGCTACAAGGGCCCGACGTCCCCAGCCACACAGGAGCTCCCCAAGAATCATCAAACCCAGTTGCTAGCACCTCCACTGCGGGAGGCCAGGCCCAGACAGGCCCTGGTCAAGGAGTAAATTGGTCTAACATCAATCCCGGCCCACAAAGTTCCTCCCAATACCTGATGCAGATGCAGGCCTCATTGGAGGCTCGGAAGTCCACCACTGCACAAGCACATGCTCCAGAGAAAAGCTTTCAGCACAATGCCCATGCTGACATGCTGCCATTACGCTCCCCTGACTCATCCTCATCCTCAGAAGAGGATGATGACCCACCATCATGCAGTTATTCACCTACCACTCCAGAACCTGTGGATCTGCAGACAACCAGAAATATCCGCACAGCAGAAGACGGCCACCTGCCAGTGCAGGCTCTACAACGCAACGTACGTACCCTCTTGGAAGTCGAGTACGGGGTATACCCAGAGATCCTAAAAGGTTACCTCTGGCAGCTGCCTGATGGACAGCCAAAGCGCACAGTGCATCGTGATATAGTAAAAAACCTGCGCACACAGCTTCACCTTGTTCCCCAGGGCCCTTACCGCATGCTGGTGCGCAGCCTCCCTATAATACTGCGGAAACGGATCAGCAGAATTCGCCGTGAAACCTACACTATTAGAAAAGCTGAAAGCAGAAGACTGAGTCGGGAGCACCTGGAGCTCACTGACCAAGCAATACTCGACTTGCGCACTCAAGTCCGGGAGCTGACTCAGGCTAAGGAGGCCCTCCAGCAGGAGGTCATCATGCTGAGGGACCAAGTGGCATCCTATCGACGCCTGCACATGGGGGCCACATCCTCCTATGTGTGTGATGGACAACAACCGTGTAGAAGCACTGGCTAACGATCTAGATATGATCAACCGACTGTAACCCTTGTAATAAGAATGCCATTATGAATGATTATGCATGAAAATGACAGGTAAACAATGAAGGTCATCAGGCTAGCCCTATATTGTGATGCAGGTCATCAGGCTAGCGTAAATTACGTCATATGTTTAAATCAGTGTAATTACTGAGTAACAGAATCATGAAAGATAATCTATGTGTATTCAGCAGTAATACAAGTTGACAGTATGATTTGTCTGATATCTACTGATGACCATCCTTGATTTGTGTGTCCACTATGTTATCCACCGAAATATGAGTCACGTGTGATATTCACTGGTCTTGATTTGAGAGTGTGGGACTATGAAGTCCCAAAGGGGGGAATATATATATTTTTCTCTCCTACTGTGGGTTAGATATTATATGGGACTATGGAGCCCCAAAGGGGGGAATGTAGTGTAAAGAGTTAATCCCTAATCAAGTAAAATTGTTATACTGCATAAGTTGATTTAGAAACAATGTAAAAGGTTTATAAAACTGATTGAGATGCATCTATATGTGCTAAAGCACTGTTATACATGTCAAAGTATTCACAATACAGAGTTATGAGTTGATATTGTATC
>NC_065508.1:40939509-40944044 GCF_006386435.1 Epinephelus moara | reverse complement strand
TCGGAAAGTAGAAATTCAGTCCGGCTCCGGGGCTTGACTCGATGAGTTGTATGTGTTGAAGCTTGTGAACACATTAAACTCGATTGCATCGGACTCTGCCTGTCTCCAGTGTTTCTTTGAATATTACTTAGTTAAATCCAAGGTACCAGATCCACATCAGAGGACAATTGAGAAGCTACGTGGAGGACAAGGTCGGGAGCCTACAGGCCCAATTCCAGGCGCCGATTTTTGCCTCTACAGGTTTCATTTTTAAGTGCCTCATGACGCTGTTCACATCGAGCTCCTCAACTCCATGGACGCAGATGCTTTCCTCCTCGCTCTTCGTCGGTTCATTGCAAGACGACCAAAGGAGGGACTATCAGATTGTGGTACCCACTTCCACGGTGCTGAGCGGGAACTCTACGAGGCTTTTGCAGCCAAGGAGTCACATTTGAAATCACACCTGGCTGTTTACCAAATTGTCTTCCAGTTCAACCCACCCCAGATGCTATGGGGCAGCGGAGGTGGCACCACTGCCAGTTGTGCAACAGGTGCTTCCTCCTCAGGCTCCACTTCACTCAGCTGCCCGACAGATCCGCTGCTTCTTCCCACTTTAACTTGAATAACAAACCTGGGCAAGCTGGGAGGGGCTAGCGGAGCGTTAGCCGCAGCATGACGGGAGGGAAGCACAGCCAGTTAGCCTCCGAGCAAGCCCCGGCTCTCCGTTTGGATCCAAACGGAGAGCTGGGGCAAGCTGGGAGTGGCTAGCTGGGAGCGGCTAGCGGAGCGTTAGCCGCAGCATGACCGGAGGGAAGCACAGCCAGTTTGCCTCTGCTAGCCTCTGAGCTAGCCCCGGCTCTCCGTTTGGATCCAACCAGAGCACCGAGCCCTGGTTTGTTATTCAGCTTAAAGTGGGATGAAGCAGTAGGTTTGTCAGGCAGCTGAGTGAAGTGGAGCCTGCGGAGGAAACATCGGTACCGTTTGGATGTAATAGTCCGTGGAGAGGCTGCAGTGCTCGGGTGCACAGATAAGATAAGATAAGATAAGATAAGATAAAATAAGATCTTTATTGTCTTCCTTAGAAGAAATTTGTTTTGGACCTGCGAGAGACCGTCCACCGTCACACAGCCGCCACATATACAGACAACATATAAATTAAGAAGAGAAATATATATATATATATATATATATATATATATATATATATATATATATATATATGTTCATCCATAGGAAACCCCTTGGCTGACAGGACTCCGCTACTTTGTCTATCTCATGCATTCGTTGGACTTCCGGTTTCCCTTTTTGCTTTATTTCCTCTCACGCAGGCGCAGAATGTATATGCTATTTGGCCGTCGGATGTAGTCCGTGTAGTGTGTTCAAATGCAACTGACACAGGGCGTGGTGAGGCGACGTAGATGACGCAACCGTCAGCTCTCGTCGCCGCTAGTTCTTTGATGTCGGTTTGGTGTGTCCGCACCTTAAGTAATATGTACTACTGGGACTCATACACAAGAGTTTCTGGGTAATGTAGTATGTGTGTAAATGAGTGAAGAGGTACTCAGCCAAGAAGCTGCATGCTGCTATGTTTGCGTTGCCTTGTGCTTATGTTCAATAAACGGTCGAGTTCAAGAGCATGAGTCAGTGAACTTTATGACATGGTGTGAGAAATGACTCCCTTTTTTTTTTGTCTGGTTAGTTGAGAGAGGGAGAAGTTTGGAGCAGTGGCATGGCAAAGTTTCACGCACCTGAATCGTTTGACTTCACCCAGCTGTTGATGTGGCCAGCCTGGAGATAGCGTTTCTCTTGCTACTGGACAGTAACAAAGCTCAACCTGGAAGATGGTGATGTTCAAGTTAACACACTACTGTATGCTATGGGCAAAGTTGCAGAGCTGATCTTCAGCACCCTCAAATTCCCGGCGGATACAGAGGATTATTACAAGGACGTAATGAAGAAGTTAAACGAACATTTTGTCCCCAGGTAGAATACTATACACAAGCATGCATGTTTTCACAGATGCTTGCAGCGACACGAGGAGAGTGTGGAGGCTTTTGTGAGACATCTTCATGAACTGGCAGAACATTGTGACTTTGGATCAGCTAAGCATGAACAGATACGAAATCAGATCGTCATTGAAATCGCAGACAGCAAAGTATCTCAGAAACTGCAACTGGAACTGGATTTGACATTCGAAAAGGCCATTAGTATTGCCTGCCAGTCAGAGCTCATTAAAGAGCAAAACGCTAGATCTAGTGAAAGTGAAGTAAGTGCAGTTGGGCGCAAATTCAAACACCTCAAGCCATTGGAGGAAAAGTCATGCTAAAGTTAAAGGCAATGGGCAATTTAAAGGATCATCAAAGGCAACACATGAGAAAAGTTGTGGGAGACTGGATTAGTCTGGAGCATGTCCTGCTATAGAAAACAATGCGATAAATGTAATAAGGCTGGACACTTTGAGAAAATGTGCAAAACTAAGTTTATCAGAGCAGTGAAAGACACTGATAGTGACAAGGGCAGTGAGTAGTTCTTCGGAGCCATCTCAGAGAACAGTGATTACGACGAGGATAAATGGTAAAATAAGATCTGCAGATTAATGGTGCTACTGTGCAGTTCAGAACTGACACTGGTGCAGATGTTACAGTGATATCAGAACAGATATACTTGAGGCTGCCCCAGTGCCCTCTCCTGAGAAAAACTAGAGCAACCTTCACAAGTCCAGGTGGGTCCATTTACCACTAACATGCTTGGTCAAAAAACAGCAGTAAAAATGGGGCTTGTATGCAAAATGGATGGGCTGGAGTCATTCAGTGATGTTTTTGGAGACACTGGACTATTAAACTGTGATCCAGTAAATATAGAGCTTAGGCCAGATGCCAGGCCTTACAGCATTGCCACACCATGGCGTATTCCTTTTCCCATCCTGCTCCAAGTGAGGAGGAGGAGGTAACTGGTGTGACCCTTGTCTGACAGGAATTTTATGTCAGTTTAACATAACTTGTTTATTTGTTTGAGCATTTAATTATATGTCACATGAACATAAAGGCATTGAATCTTCATTTTAGAACAACTTTTTTAATTTCATTGAATTTCAAGAATGCATTGTGACAGGCTTTGATTTTTCATTGAATTTCAAGAATGAATTGTGACAGGCTTTGATTTCTTGATTGTAAAAAGAGGGTGGGGAGATGTATACTAATATAAGAATTATTATTCATCTCAGCAAATTTTTTTGCAAACATTCAAATATTTCCACAGGCAGGACGTCACTAACTGTGTATAGGACTTAACTCGTGGGGCAAAATGTCATTAAATACAACGTTAATTGTAACCCATTAGAACCACTGTGAAATATATAAACATTAAGCACTGCATAATGGGTAACATGAGTGATTTAAAACACATGTTGTGTTCAAGTGACCGTAAGCCACATGTTCTTTGGCTTATGGTCTTAAACACATTGTCACAGCATGCTGGGAAACTTCACCCATTTAGCCCCATATGCCACAATATGCACAATAAGTGCACAATGATAGTGTTGTTTATTAAACTAATTAGGTGAAATTGGCTTCATAAATTTTAGTCAAATTAACTCAAAACTCAAAAATAGTTGACTCAAAAAAATATGTCAAGCTCACAAGAATTGAGTTTTTGTGTCAAGTGAACATAAAGTTTTTATGTAATTTTGATAAGGCGGGGCATGTGTGTAGACTTTTCAAATACCACAGCAGCACAAGACAAAACAAAAGACATTGAATAGAATAAGATAAAAGAGAAAAATGAAATAAGATAAAATAAAATAATAGTAAATAAATAGAAAGATAAAATAAAATAAAATGGCTACATTAAGATGAATAAAGTGACTAAAATGGCAGACAAAGTGTTGAATAAAATAAAGTGTCAATTGGCAGATTTATTGTCATTAAGCGTCATGTTGATCAGATGAAAAATAAGTCAGTTCAGATATACCAAACTCTTTTTCTGGCCGTTTAAAATATACTGACCTATCAGCCAAAAAAACATTGGAATATATAGCAGAGTATACCCACTTCCTTCTAAGTAATCTGCTCATCTACCTCATAAACTATGATATACCTAGTAGTACACCCGCCACATCAAGTACCACTACACCACTGCATTTCAGAGAGGGAGACTTCAGGAAATATAGTTCATGAGACAGGGCAGGGATGGAGTTTAAAATCATTAGTGAGCTCAGGACAGGACTTTAGGGAAACGAGAATCAGAATCAGAATCAGAATCAGAAATACTTTATTGATCCCTGAGGGGAAATTATTTATGTTACAGGTGCTCCTTGCAAGAGAGGAAAGATACATGAAAATATAAGAAATTTAAACAATAGGATTTACAAATATATAGTTAAATAAACAGGAATTATTAACAAACATAAACGTAAATAAATATATATATACATATATACATATACATATATATATACAGTGGTATGAAAAAGTGTTTGCCCCCTTCCTGATTTCTTAATTTTTTGCATGTTTTCCGCACTTAAATGTTTCAGATCATCAAACAAATTTAAACATTAG
>NC_065508.1:40933270-40938337 GCF_006386435.1 Epinephelus moara | reverse complement strand
ATATATATATATATATATATTGTAAGTTGAACAAGATTATTTACACAAACAGAATATATACAGTCAGGGTGAAATGGGGTTATTACACAAGTTACATTGGATTATTGCAGTGTGTGTGAAAAAGGGCCACTCAGAGGGAGGAGTTGTACAGTTTGATCGCCACAGGCAGGAATGATTTCCTGTGGTGCTCAGTGGTACATCTTGGTGGTATGAGTCTCCCACTGAAAGTACTCTTGTGCCTGACCAGCACATGGTGGAGAATGGGGTTAGATAAGGAAATGGGAATAGGTATGGGCCTATAGGCTCTCACTGTAGGAATATAGGTAATTACAGGATTTAATTATTCATTAATGCATTCATTTTCCGTAGCCGTTTATCCTGTCAGGGGTTGGAGCCTGTCCCAGCTGACACTGGGCGAGAGGGACCCTGGACAAGTCGCCAGAGGCTAGGCTGAATTTATTATTATTTTTATCATTCACTTTGTTTTGTTTTTCTCTGAGACCAGTCGGTATTCAGATAATTTAATGCCATAACTTTTTACTCACTCCTAAACAGTAGGTCGCAGTACATATTTAAAGTTGGTTTGCAATCCGCCTATAAACACACAAAAGAAGAAGAGGACGGAACAACCAGCCTGAACTGTTCAGCAGGAGGTTGGCAGTGTGTGAGCAGACGGATTGTCAACTAAACAGAACAGTAACATGGTTAAAAACTCTCGGGAAAAAAGTCAGAGAAATCTGACAAGTGATCCTTTAAGAAAGGCACCTACAGGTTCTTCGAAGCGAAGTGAGAGAATGGGAAAAAAAGGAAAGAAGAAGATACTCTTCATGGACTCGGCGGGTTGGCACGGCCGTGTTGTGAATGGACCAGAGGTGGGAGCAGGTAGGGATGAGTCTGATGAGGTAGGAGATGATTCAGGTAGCGATAGTAGTAGTACCTTTATGGAGGTAGCTACTGGGGCGAAGGAGAGAAGGGAGCGCGAGTATCTTGGAAGTAGTGGGACCGACAGGGCGAAGAGAGCTAAGGTGTTTGAGGAGAGGGAGCGACAGGATTTGGGGTATAAAATTATACTGAGATTTGGTGAGGAGAAGGGAGCTTCTTCTATGAATCCAGTGAAGCTACCTGGGCTTTTGAACACTAAGGTGGGTGATATTCGTATGGCTAAAGTCTTGAGAGATGGTAACTTGTTGATTGTTTGCAGGGATGAGAAACAGCGAGAGCGAGCTGGCAAGATCACCGAAATAGGATGGAGTAAAGTAGTAAGCTCAAGCCAGATTAAAAGTGGTGGAGGTAAGTGGACAAAGGGAGTGATTTGAAGAGTGCCAGTTGGAGTGTCCATGGAGGAAATTAAAACCTATCTAAAAGGGGGAGTTTTGAAAAGGGCCCTGCGGCTGCAGGTAACGCGTTGGGGAGTGAGAGATGACAGTGAGTCTGTGCTGCTTGGATTTGAAGAGGAGGTACTACCGAAGAAAGTCACTCTGGGTTTTTTGACCAACAATGTAAGGGAGCATGTGCCAAAACCAATGAGGTGCTACAACTGTAGAGATTTGGACATACAGCAAAGGATTGCGAGGGAAAAAGAAGGTGTGCCAGGTGTGGAGAAGATCATGGGCAATGTAGTCATGAGCAGCCAAAATGTTGTAGATGCGGTGGCAATCACAGTGTGGCTTTTGGAGGGTGTGAAGTAATGAAAAGGGAAGTGACAATTCAACAGGTAAGAACCCAGAATAAGACAACGTATGCAGAAGCTGTGAAGATGGTGAAGCAGAGAGAGGCAAAAAATGGAAGGATGGAGAGAAGCAGAGCAAGAGTGCAACCAGCAGAGGTGAGAGAACCAGTGAGAGAGCCAGATCAGGCAAGTAAGGGGAAGGTGATGGTTGATGTAAAGAAACTAGTCACTTTCATAGCAGGTGTAGTAAATGTCACAATGGAGGTCAAGTCAAAAACAGAGAGAATTCAAAGGATTGTAAAGGCAGCAAACTACTATCTAGATGCAGGTGGGTTGACATGGGAGGAGGTGAATAAGGAGCTCAGTAGTCAAGAGAGCCAGGAGCAAGCCTGGGCGGGCGTCTAGTGTTACTAATGGTCCTTGTACTGCAATGGAACGCGAGAAGGTTGTTGGCCAATGGACAGGAATTTAAAAAGTATGTAGATGAGCTGCCCAGTAAACCTGATGTTATTTGTGTGCAGGAAACATGGCTAAATCCAAAATTGAATTTCAAGATAGTTGGCTATGTTTCTGTTAGGTGTGATAGGAGGGGTGGAGTAGGGGAGGCTGTGCAACATTCATTAGAGAAGATGTTTCTTTTAGAGAGGTAGGTATAGGAAATGAACTAGAATATGTTACTGGTGAGATATGGACTAGTGAGGGAGAGTTGGTAGTCATAAATTATTATAATCCCGAAACTGGGATGAATAGGGTGATGTTGTGTGCAGACTTCAATGCTCATTGTACCTTATGGGGAGGAGTAAGAATAGATGCAAATTGTGTGGTAATTGAAGAACTGCTAGAAGAAAAGAGCATGGTTTGTGTTAATGATGGGAGAGGGACTAGGATTGATGTGCATACAGGGAAGACTTTCTGGTGTCTAGGAATTTAGCAGGAATATGTGAGTGGGAAGTAGCAGATGACACAACAGTTGGGAGTGATCACTTTCCAGTGCTGTGTAGCGTATTACTCCAAAGGAATGAAAGGCAAGGGAAAGTTTTGGGGAATTGGATATTTAATACTGCAAAATGGGGTCAGTATGAATTTATGTGTGAGAAGGAAATGAATAAAATAGATTTAAATGAGGATGTTGAGGAGATTGATAGAAAGTTTAGATCAATATGATAGAAGTGGCTAATCAGACAATTTCTAGAAGTAAAGGAACAATGAAGAGAAAGGCTGTGCCCTGGTGGACAGAGGAGTGTAGTTCGGTAGTGAAAGAGAGGAATAAAGCTCTTAAGGTTTTAAAGAGAATGCATAATTTCCAGAACTTAATTAAATATAAACAAGGTCGAGCAATTGTTAGGAGAACTATACGAAAAGCGAAAAAGCAAAGCTGGCAGATTTTTTGTAATAAAATTGGCAGATCAGCTCCTGTTGGGGATGTTTGGGGCATGGTTAGAAGCATGAGAGGTGTCAGGAAAGAATGGCAGTATCCAGTTTTGAAGTTGGAGGAGGAAACGGCAGTGTCTGAGGAAGAGAAGGCTGAAATGATAGCTAGGGCCCTCACTAAGATCCATAGCTCTGACAATCTGTCTGAGGAAGGCAGGAGAGGAAGAGCAAAGACAAGTGCAGCATATCCTGGGATTTTGGAAAGAAGGGAGAATACAGACAGGGCAATGGATGCTCCATTTACTTTGGTTGAAATGAGGAGAACACTAGCTAGATCTGGGCTAACATCTCCTGGTGGGGATGAGATCTGCTACATAATGTTAAAACATTAGGTGCCTTAGCATCCATGAAGCTGCTAGGTCTATATAATATAGTGTGGGAAATGGGAAAATTACCAAGTAGTTGGAGAGAGGCAGTAATTATTCCCATCAGGAAGCCAGGAAAGGATCCATCAAGTACAATGAACTGTAGACCTATAGCTCTAACGTCACATATGGGGAAGGTAATGGAGAGAATGGTCACAGATAGACAGACATTTTATATGGAAAGCAGAGGACTACTATCTCCTTTTCAGAGTGGGGTTAGGAAGGGTAGAGGGACCATGGACCCTGTTATGTGTCTTGAAATAGAGATTAATCAATCAATCAATCAATTTTATTTATAAAGCCCAGTATCACAAATCATAATTTGCCTCACAGGGCTTTACAGCATACGACATCCCTCTGTCCTTAGGACCCTCGCTTAAGAAAGCACAAGTAAATAAAGAGTCTGTAATGGCAGTGTTTTGACGTAGAAAAAGCGTATGACATGGTATGGAAGGAACGAGTAATGATCAAATTAAATATGATTGGAATAACAGGTAGGATATATAATTGGGTTAAGGAATTCTTATTTGATCGATCTATTCAGGTTAGAGTTGGGACAGCTTTATCACAGAAATATAAGGTCGAAAATGGTACCCCTCAAGGGAGTGTTATCAGTCCTTTACTGTTCTCCATTATGATTAATGATGTTTTTTCTCAAGTTCAGGGGGATATTGGGCTATCACTGTTTGCAGACGATGGTGCCTTATGGAAAAGGGGGAAAAATATTGAACATATTGTGAAAAAAATACAAGATGCAGTCAATGTAGTTGAAAAATGGTCCTATTCTTGGGGATTTAAGTTCTCAGTAGGGAAAACGAATGCAGTAATGTTTACTAGAAGGAGGGATGTTGATCCTCAGTTAAAGATGTACGGGCAAATAATAGAACGAGTGAAAGAATTTAGATTTTTGGGGGTGTGGTTTGATGAAAAGTTGACATGGAATGAGCACATAAATAGGGTGCATGCTAAGTGTAAAAAAATATTGAATGTGATAAGATGTTTAACAGGATCAGAGTGGGGAGCAAGTAGGTCAGCACTGAAAAAGATTTATGTTGCACTAATTAGGTCAGTATTAGACTATGGGAGTGCTGCATATGGTTCAGCATCTAAGTCTTCACTGAAGAAATTAGAGGTGGTGCAGAATCAAGCCTTAAGATTGTGTTGCTGGGCTTTCAGATCAACTCCTGTGTCTGCTCTTCAGGTTGAGGTGGGTGAGATGCCACTGCCACTGCCATCTTAGAAGAAAACAGCCAATGATTAACTACTGGGTTAATCTTCAAGGGCATTCTGAAGGGCGACATCCAACAACAAAGGTGCTTCTTCCCTGTTGGGAGACAGAAAGGGCCAAGCGGGAGTGTTCTGCTTGGAGCAGTGTGGAAGTGTGTGTGTTATTATAGTGCGCATGCGCCACGGTGTATGCAGCCTGTTCCAGTCGCTCCTGCTTACTTTAACTTTTTTTTCAACTTTTTTCCTCTCTTCTTTATCTTACTTGTTCTGTTTTTACTTTAGTTATTTATTAAGCTACGTCCTCTCTAATCATGCTTGTGTGAAGAGTTTTTGTTGTTTCACTCGTGGTGGAATCGCTCCTTTTACTCTGCCACT
>NC_065508.1:40889068-40932770 GCF_006386435.1 Epinephelus moara | reverse complement strand
GATACAAGGCTTTTTTACTTTCTTGAAATTCCTTATTTGCAGTGCAGCTGCTGAGGTACGTTTCCATCTTCCAAACTACCTTGCTGCTTTGTGTCTGTGTCTGTGCGAACATTACGAAAATGAATCCACTGATGTATTTCAAGTCAGTAGTGATGTGATAACAAAAGTAAAGTTGTAACATGTTTTTTGGTTTTGGGGTAATTGCAATATTATTACTGAAATTGTATTTGTAATTAATTACACTAGTCATTGCATGTCTTTGGACTGTAGGAGGAAGCAGGTGTACCTGGAAGAAACCGACACTGATGTGGGCTTCCTCTGGGACGCTGACGATGACTCGAAGAATATGCAAACTCCAAACAGAAGGGCTCCCCCACCCTTGATTTGAGCCAGGAGCCCTCTTCCAGAGAGGCGACAATGCTAACCACTGCGTCACTGTGCTGCCTCAGTTAAATTTAGTGGTCAAACTTATAACTAACTCATTTATTTGAATTCCAAAAATGTCAGAAATTTTGATAAACTTCTTAAAATAAGTTGTAAACTGACTAAAACACTTGAATAAAACATATGTAATTTTTTATGCTTAAAAACTTCTTGAAGTGTTATCAACTAACCCCATGAATAATTTTTTAGAGTGTATGACCAACTATTCATTCATCTTCTAACCGCTTCATCCTCTTGAGGGTCGCGGGGGGGCTGGAGCCTATCCCAGCTGACATTGGGCGAGAGGCAGGGTACACCCTGGACAGGTCGCCAGACTATCGCAGGGCTGACACATAGAGACGAACAACCATTCACGCTCACATTCACACCTATGGACAATTTAGAGTTATCGATTAACCCCAAGTCCCCAATCTGCATGTCTTTGGACTGTGGGAGGAAGCCGGAGTGCCCGGAGAGAACCCACGCTGACTCCGCACAGAAGGGCTCCCACACCCGGGATCGAACCGGCAATCCTCTTGCTGTGAGGCGACAGTGCTAACCACCACGCCACCGTGCCGCCCATGACCCACTATATCACATGCAAAAAAAACGTCCATTAAAATGAGGGCAGATTCTTGAAAGCCAGAGATGCACAAAGCTAACATGTGCTGTTACTTGTTGATATACCTGTAAGATATATATTTTATTTTATATAGTATAGTAGTATATTTATATAGTATAGTAGTATATAGTATAGTTAATTTTATATTAAGATCTTTTACAGAAAAACTTAGGATCCTCTTCTCTACAGGTGATATGAGGCATTTACTACATTTCACTTCTTAATTAGAAGAAGAAATTCATACACCAATGTTTAAGGCTTTTAATTAAATTCTTCTAGATGGTTTATTACATTTATGAATGACATGTCTGTAGCTGTTACAATTTTTATAACATTTTTGCTGGAACAGTATTTAATTGGCTTATACTTGATCCATTTAAAAAGGTCTGTATTGGTATTATCAGATTGATAGATAGATGTATTTTGAGCACTGAGCTAAAAAAATTATATTTTATGTAACACAATAATGAATCTTCATTCCCAGGAGGACTTGTACATTTCTTTAGGGGAAACATCAGCCACAAATGTAATTCTAATTCCAAACATCTCTACCAGCCCTGTTTATGAGCTGCTGGAATGCAAAAAGAAGAATGCTAATGAAAAACTGACAGAGAGACATTTAAAGAGAGAACTCCATGTAGCTTGATGACAATGGTGCTGTGTTTCAGCTGTGTGTGTAAACACAAAGTGTTACATAACTCGTATATTTAGTAATGACCACAATGTATCACACAGCAAATTTGGGAAGTGATGAGAAATCCAGGGAAGTGGTTAAAATGTTACCTCAGTGCATAATACAGTGTTGTAATAGTGGCATTTGTGTTTGTATCATAGTACAGTGTGTGTGTTGTGTTTGAATTTAAAGTTAATGTGTGTGTGTTTTTAAATGTATGTGTTTCATTCAAATGTTGCTGTTAGATGTGTTTGTTTTCAAGATTTTTTTATTTTTTGCTTTTTTATTGCAAGACATGAATTCTGTCCAAATCCATCTACTGGTGTTGATCAATTTACATGACACAAGACAGTGTGAGAAACATTACTTGTCTCTGCTGTTAGGAAAGAGTGACCAAATGTAGCTTTCCACTAACATTACATAACATGTACAGCGTGGTTGCAGACGATTGCAGACACATCCCGTGGATAATAACCACCTGCAGTTGACTCCCACAGCTCCTTCATCAAGTAAAAAATGTGTCATGTTTGTTATGCAGACCAACGCTCGCTATAAAGGTGGTTAGAAAGTAAACAGACTTTAATGTTTTCATAAACTCACCTGGATATTTCAGTAATAAAGATGATTAAGACAAAATTAATTCATATTTGGATTTTGTGATTTGACTTCTGAATAAAATTGCAAAGCACAAATGACTCCAGGGAAGTACTCTATAACCTGTCAGAACTTTGAATTTAAAATGTAAGGTGACAGGATTTTGTTCATAATGACTCACTCACTGATGGCTCACAATGTATGCATTTCTTTGAGAATGAAGTAAAGCAGAGCAAAAGTAAAAGTTGTTGGCACCCTAATCATCATTGATCTGATTTTTTAATATTTAAGCTTGACCTATATTTTTATCTTAACAATTTTTGAGTTTTGAGTTAATTTGACTAAAATGTATAAAGCCGATTTTGCCTCATTAGCTTAAGGCCAAAACAATGGCATCTTAGGGCTCAATGGGTGGAGTTTCCCAGCATGCTGTGAGACAATGTGTTTCAGCAATAAGCCAAAAAACGGTGTTAAAATGTGTTCTAAATCACTCACATTAGCCATTACACAGTGATTAATATTTATGTATTGCACAATGGTTTTAATTGGTCGCAGTTAATGTTGTGTTAAAAGACATTTTGCACCATAAGTTAAGTTGTATACACAATAAGTGACTAATAAGTATCATGTGTAGATATGAGAGCGCTATTTCATTTTTTTAGTTAAATGAAAGATTTAAGAGAAAGACAAAAACAGATGTAAAGTGTGTACTTAATGGTTTAATGTTTATATGCCACAGAATCAAATGTTCTAACAACAAATAAAGTTATGTTAAATCGACACAAAATTCCTGTCAGACACTGGCACTGTGACACATTTATTTTGTATCTGGTGTACTCAAAACCTTTATGTTACTGTATTGTACAATACTAAACGTTTTGAGTGCAAGCTGTTTCCAAAAAAAATTTAAGCTGAGTGAGCAAATTGGAGTTTACAGTGTAGGAAATAAACCATAGTAGTATATTTCACTCCTCAATATCTCAGAGACAACAAGTTAAGAAACTGCACTGTAAAAATAATCCACTAAAAAACAAGATAACAATTTCCATGCATCTTTAAAGTAGTTCCAACTCTTGCTTTATAGAATACATTATTAATAACCCCAGTTAGTTTAATACAACCAACATGATTTTCTTTGTCCTTTATGGAGTTAGATTTGTCTCATTAATACCTGTAAATGCACAGAGGGTGATCTACAAATATTTCTTGATCTGCAGCGATAAGTAATGTGCATTCATTGTTTTATGTTAATGTCATACAGTGAGTATTAGTGCGTGTTTATTTGTTATATATCTGACACACACTTTTGTATACATTTCTGTTTGAGTATGAAAGGCACGGTGGCTTGGCTGCTTCTTCAGTTGGCAGTTATCAGCCAACTTATCCTTTATATTTTTCATTTCGAGTAGGATTAAAGTCACAAAGCACTTCACATCTTATTAGTGTACTCTTACTAATGTAGTTGTAATGTCTGTGCTGACCGCACCGTGTTTAGTTAGGTTACATCGTTTCAGTGAGGTTATTCTAACTGTTGTAAGATATGACAAGTGCCAACACCCTGGTTAAGGTCTTTGATAGAACAGCTGTTGGTGTTGGTAGCTCTTTTTGTTTAGAAATGTAATATTGTAGTTGTATTGTTCATTGTTAATATGTAGATTGCGCTAAGCTAACGTTAGCTACTGAAACAGCATCTGTTGCCATGGCAACAGTAAACATTCATGTTGCGGGCTGGGGGGACGAAAGCAGGGTGCAGCATTTTATACATTAATAGAATAAAATGCTGCACCCTAAAAAGCAAATCCACACGCGTAGAACTGAGATCCACAAATGTTTTTTCGATTCACAAATAAAAACTGAGTTCACAAATGCCTGTTCGAAAGTTGTAAATGTTAGGAAGATATTCACAAATGCTTTTCATTTATTTGTAAATTAATTTAATGTATTCACACATATTTTTTGTATTTGTGGAATGTGTTTTATATTTACAGATTATACATTTACACACAGATTGTCGATCTGTTCACACACATAATTATGAAACGTGTGCAGATCAAGAAATATTTGTAGATCATTTACAGGTATTAATGAGACAAATCTAACTCCATAGTCCTTAAAAAGCTCAATTAAGTAGAACCAACTTGATATATATCTGAAAGTTGTTGTGATATTCATGTATTCATTCATTTTCCATAACCGCTTATCACATTGGTGGTTGGAGTCTGTCCCAGCTGACACTGGATGAGAGACGGGGTACATCTGAACAGGTCGCCAGACTATCACAGGCTGACACAAAGAGACAGATAACGGTTCACGCTCACATTCACACCTACAGCCAATTAAGAGTCACCAATTAACCTAGCCTGCATACAGTGTTGGGCTTGTTCATTTCTTGTTATTCATTTTCAAAAGTAATAATACTGCTTTACTTATTTCTCCCTGCCAGTAGTAATTCATTACACTACCTATTATATTACTTTTCTATAACACCCCATGATGTTGGTAATAGCATAGCTCCCCAAAATCCAGATGTTTGCCTCTGTGTGAATGTCTTGGTAATCACCAGTAAGTGTTGCTAAGGATAGATAGCGTGCAAATGTGTTTTGTTTTGTTTTTTCCTGGGATTCCTCAGCTGACTGTGACTGGTATTTTCCAAGGCTCTGTCTCAAAAACAGAGAGTCATTCATGAAGTAACATTTCATTCAAAACATATCCAGCCACAGTTTTCCTAATGTCTTTGTAGCCTGCAGCTGTCCATGAGAAAAAAACAGTTTTAGATGTTTAGCCAGTGTTGGACTACAACCAACCTCCGCGACCAAGGAGGGCTGACATTTGGTGGGGTATTTCTTCCTGCAGTTTCACTTAGTTGTGCTGTCAGTTGTAGTAGATGTTTCAGACCTTAGCTTTGAGGATGTGTTTTTCACAGTGAAATCAAAGTAATGGGAGTATTTCCAGCTGCTAAGGTACGTTTCCATCTTCCAAACTACCTTGCTGCTTTGTGATGTGTCTGTGCGAGCATTACGAAAATGAATCCACTGATGTATTTCAAGTCAGTAGTGATGTTGTTGGGATTCACAGGACCACAGATGGTTTATCATTTGGTAAAATCATCACTGGACAATTTAAAGGCTTTTTCCTCTGCATGCTCTTTGTCTTCAAACAAAGAGGGCTATGCGACACCCATCTCCACAGGAGATCTCACCTCACACCTCAGTGAGACTCAAGTCCCAAAACTTGATTGGACCTTTACAGTGACATGTGACTCTGATGTCACAGGTATCTGTAGATCTTTGCTCCCTTCCACAGACCTTCCTTTTCTTGCTCCAGCTGCTGTAGCAGCTGCACCCCTCTTTCCGGCTGGGCCTGGGACAGCAGAGGCCCAAACCCCTGCTCCATAGCCCAAACCACTAAAGGGAGGGCAACTGATCACAGACTCTGTTGCAAACACAAGGCCATTGCAACTAGCTTTCTAGCAACAAGGAACTAAGTGAGTTAGCACCCAGTGTCTAACTCTGCAAGGACCCCGAGCGACCAGCTTCCTCAGATCAGAACCTTTGGAACAAAGGACACAACAAAGACTGCAGCTGAAACCACACCTTCCCAGCCTTCGTCTGCCAGCTAACAAAGCAGTACACCACCAAGTGACTCTTTCTCCCATCCACTCAAGGATCGGTAATGTAACAACTGGGCATAGGTTATCACAGCTTTACAGGCTAAGCAAGACTGTTTGACTTGTTGTATGTGATTTGATGCCGTTCATTGAGTTATTGTTGTGATTGTTGGCATTGATTAGTTGGCTTCGCCAAAGCTAAGTGTTTAGTTTGCTAATACTGTTCACAAACAGATTCTTGCACACAACTAAACAATCTCTGCACTAATCCAGACCATTTGCAACACACGTCACATTGACATAGACTCATTAACAAACAGGCTATCAACAGTGCTACACCCAACAGGCATTTTAAAGTTCCCGCTTCTTTTCCTTTGTCTTTGTCCTGACCACACAGTCAGACAAACACCTCCCCCGAAACTGAAGCAGTCTTGATTCGGCCATTTTGGTAGTTCTCTGTTGTCAGCCATTTTGCTTTGTAGGCCAAACTGCTCCTTGATCACCACCCCTGCCTTTGTCTTTCTCTTTTATCTCTCTCTCACACACACACAGACACACACATATACACACCAAGCTTGTATATAGTTAGTTAGAATTTGTGTGTTTTGTTTTGGTTTGCTTTGCTAGTTTGTGAATAAATATAATTCTTTGGAATCATGCCTGCTGTCTGTTTAATGTTGCACAAGGGTGAATGAATAGTCAACTTCTGCTGCGTCAAGAACTCCAAAATCCTTCAGGCGTTACTGTTAATTTTGGCTGTTGTCATTAATTTAATTATGAATCAAACTCCAAATTAATAGTTTAGCGTATTTTATGAGACTGTTATCTTTAACTGGCTATCATTTTTCCCTTTATGGGAATGGTGCCCCACGAGGTGATTTAATGTTAATTAAGTCACATTATTTAACATAATTATTAATTATTAAGAATAATTAGGGACCGAGCCCGAAGGCAGAGGACTTCTTACAGAGCAGTCCTTGCCGAATTGTTTTTGCTGCGTTTATTAGGGACCTCAGCTGAAGGGCGAGGACCCTCTTGTTTTTGGTGCGTTTATTATTAGGGACCTCGACCGAAGGACGAAGTCCCTCTTGTTCCTGTAAGGTTTATTAGGGACCTCGGCTGAAGGGCGAGGACCCTCTTGTTTTTGATGCGTTTATTATTAGGGACCGAGCCCGAAGGCAGAGGACCCTATTGTTTTTGCTGCGTTTATTATTCTTTATTAGGGACCTCGGCCGAAGAACGAAGTCCCTCTTGTTCCTGTAAGGTTTATTATTATTAGGGACCGAGCCCAAAGGCAGAGGACTGCTCACAGAGCAGTCGTCACAGTGTTTTTGCTGCATTTAATAGGGACCTCGGCTGAAGGCCGAGGACCCTCTTGTTCTTGTAAGGTTTATTATTATTACTAGGGACCTCGGCTGNAGTGAGGAATAGCCTCAGTCTAAACATGGTCTCCTCTTAAATTTAGTTTTTAAGTTTGGGCGAGGACCCTATTGTTTTTGTAGCGTTTATTAGGGACCCTATTGTTTTTGTAGCGTTTATTATTCTTTCTTTCTTTCTTTCTCCCGCCGCCTCTTTAAACTGGAATTTTTTTTTTTAGTGCCACGTAGCAGTCTAGGCACACTAAAATGGCCGCTGTGGCTTGTAGGAATGACCTAGAAAGATCAAACCAAAACTGCCTTGTTCGTCTCATCAAGATCTACAAATAACGCACTCGCATCCCTGACCTAAACCCAACACGAAGTGAGCTATTTCCCTTTCAAAGTAAGATTTCGCCTCAAAAATGCTCTTTTTAAGAATTCCTTAAAAAATCTAATCCTCCTACACTGTTTATCATATCGGCTCGCACACATTACAGATCAACTCGTGCTAATCAAATCTTCTGTATAACTTTTTCATTACTCGAACGGTTTTTATTTTATGGGCTCCATAACGTGACATGTCACAAAACGGCCTGACGATCTTTGAAAGCTGTCCCATAGGAAATGAATGGCAGCAGGGGGAGAAAGGGACCAATCTTAGGGCTTTTTTTAGCCTTTACAGCGTCTCCATACTTTGTGCTACAGACTCCATTCCAACTCTCAAATGTTGCCACAGGTCTCATCTATTCACTCATGTTTTCATCTTTTCATATCTTTTACCATTTTTAATCTGTGCCTCTCAAAGTACCATGAGCAAATGTGGAGAAATTGTCAGTTTATAATGGGTGTGTATTGCACGGAATGCTGTGAGCTAGAGTGGAGAGGGCTCTAAAAATTGTCTAAAACTTTTGTCTTTAACTCGCTGCCATGGCCACAATTTTCACTGTACATACACAATTTAGACCTAAAAACGTAGGAAAATTTGTCCTGGTCACAGATATGTTGACATGGAATCTTTCACACGTACACATTTTTGCTGAGTGGCTCCAAAGCGAAGGGAGCGCCGATTTTTTTCTCATTCACTCCCATGGAAACTCAGAGGAGAAATTTCTGGAAACAGCTGAGGTGCAACACATTTTAAACTCGCTCCTGTGACCACATCTTTGACTCTAGAATTATAAAACACGACACGTGCGTTCACGAGAAGTGGCTCTCTCTCACCATAACTTTATTTTCTTGATTGGACCAATGGTTTGGGTATGGGAAGAACTTGTTCGAGGAGTTCAAAGCCATTATAAACAGCCTTTGCTGATTTGCTCTCTCATGAGCTCTCTGTGTGCCCCTCAGGTGCAGGCAAGTCATTAATCGCCATGATAACGGCTGCACGCACAGACACGGCCACACAGCTCTCTGTCTGTGTGTCTCACAATCTTTAAAGGACAGATTACAGCAGCAGAATCTTCATTTTAAACAGCAAATACACATTATTAACCCCTAAAGTGCCAAAATGGGCTCTATAGCGCCACATAGGTGCACTAAAATGGCCACTGTGGCCTGTAGGAATGTCGTAGAAATATCAAACTAAAACTGGCGTGTTCGACATACAAATCACGCGCTGACACCCATGACCTAATTCCAACAGGAAGTGAGCTATTTGACCTTTCAAAGTAAGATTTCGCCTGAAACATGCTCTTAAAAAAAACATCTCCTCCTACACTGTTTATTGTATCGGCTTTAAAGACGCACACATGCCAGCTCAACTGCTACTAAACATATCTTCTGTATAACTTTATCAGCGGTTTGGGAATGGGAAGAACTTGTTCGAGGAGTTAAATCTCCACTACCACAGGTCTCTTCTCTGTGTTCTGTCTCTGTCTGTCTCTGCTCTTCTGCCAGGTGCACATGGCAACCGCTGTCACACACAAACACCATTTTAACCCTTTAGGCGCCAGAGTTTATTGAGGAAAATATTCCATTTTCATTTCAACATTTCAAAAGACCGTGGCATGAAAGTGGTGAGAGATAAAGGCATACTGTAAATGAGAAAACTATTCATCATGACCCAAAGTTTGTCATGGGAGTAAATTAAATCATCTAATTTGCATATTGTGGCGTCATTAGGCGGCGGCCATATTGGATTTCATAAATCTCAGTATAACAACATTTTAAACATATTTACACAGTAGATTTCTTTTGTTTTGTGTTGTGGGATGTCGTATGCTGTAAAGCCCTGTGAGGCAAATTGTGATTTGTGATATTGGGCTTTTTAAAAAAAATTGATTGATTGATTGATTGATTGATTGTTTTTCTCATCTCACCCTCAAAAAAAGGGAGGGGAATCTGATGGGAGTAAATTAACTCATCTAATTTGCATATTGTGGCATCACTAGGCGGCAGCCATATTGGATTTCATAAATATCAGTAAATAAGCATTTTGAACATATTTACACAGTAGATTTCTTTTGTTTTGTGTTTTTTTTGTCATCTCATCCTCAAACTAAAGGAATAGGAATCTGATGGGAGTAAATTCGCTCATCTAATTTGCATATTGTGACATCATTTCTACATACCTACAGCTACAGAAAGCAGTCAAACATCAAGACGTTCAGCTCTGTAAGGATTTTCTGATGTTTGTGGCAATATGTTTGATATTTCTAAATAATTCACAATGACGACATAACAGGCGCGAGTGCGAGGTCCCGCCAAACGCTGCTTGCAGCTTTAATTATTTCTTTCTTTCTTTCTTTCTTTCTTTCTTTCTTTCTTCCGCCGCCTCTTTGAACTGGAATTTGACCCCCTAAACATGCTCAAAAACTCACCAAAATTGGCACGCATATCAGAACCGGTGAAAAATTTTAGAAAATCAAAAAATTAACCCCTAAAGTGCCAAAATGGGCTCTCTAGCGCCACCTAGGCACACAAAAATGGCCGCTACGGCCTGTAGGAACGTCGTAGAAACATGAAACCAAATCTGCCGTGTTCGTCTCATGAAGACCTAAAAATCACGCACTGACACCCCTGACCTAAATCCAACAGGAAGTGAGCTATTTGCCCTTTCAAAGTAAGATTTCGCCTCAAAACTGCTCTTCCTAAAAAAAACATTTCCTCCTACACCATTTATCGTATCGGCTTCAAACTCACACACATTACAGATCAACTCGTGCTAATCAGATCTTCTGTATAACTTTTTCATTACTCGAACGGTTTGGATTTTATGGGCTCCATAACGTGACATGTCACAAAACGTCCTGACGATCTTCGAAAGCTGCCCCATAGGAAATGAATGGCAGCAGGGGGAGAAAGGGACCAATCTTAGGGCTTTTTCTAGCCTTTACAGCGTCTCCATACTTTGTGCTACAGACTCCATTCCAACTCTCAAATGTTGCCACAGGTCTCATCTATTCTCTCATGTTTTCATCTTTTTCATATCTTTTACCGTTTTTAATCTGTGCCTCTCCAAGTACCATGAGCAAAAGTGGAGAAATTGTTAGTTTATAATGGGTGTGTATTGCACGGAATGCTGTGAGCTAGAGTGGAGAGGGCTCTAAAAATCGTCTAAAACTTTTGTCTTTAAAGGGGACATATTATGCAAAACTCACTTTTTCGTTGCTTTAGTATGTATATTTGCATATCCGGAGTGCCTCCCCACCCCTTAAGAGTGATTTTCGACCACTAAGTCAATGTTTTGTAAACTGGCGGAGTCAGGAAATGTGTCTCTAGAGGAGCCATTTGGATTTCACCCGCACTGTTACGTAACAGTCCAGGTGAAATCTGAGTGATCTGAATACTCCCACTCTCACGTATCTCCTCCCATATTACGCCGGCTACCTGAACGAGGATCCGCCATTTTTTTGCTTCACTTGTACGAGACAGCCTGACTGCTACCATGTACAACCTGAAAGCCAAGCACTCCTGCTCTTTCGTCGGATGCACGAATACTCATGTTTCCCTACATCGCCTCCCTACCAAAGAGGATATCAGAGTGTGTGGCTAAATTTTATTTTTCAGGGAAACGTCCCAGCTTGTGAGCAAAAGCGTTTTTGTCTGTGCCAATCACTTCACGCTGGACT
Source organism: Epinephelus moara (assembly GCF_006386435.1). Classification (NCBI taxonomy): domain Eukaryota; kingdom Metazoa; phylum Chordata; class Actinopteri; order Perciformes; family Serranidae; genus Epinephelus; species Epinephelus moara. The sequence goes on along the minus strand of NC_065508.1, from coordinate 40,921,423 downwards.
GTTTCAGCAGCCAGGGTCAGTATAAGGCTGGACTGGCAACGAGATTGTTCCTAAAAGATGGATCCATACCCACTGTCCATGGCAACGCCACAGATGAAGGAACTGTAAGTATTTAAAAAAAAACAGTGTAGTTTGTGTTACTTTGGCCGTTTAGCACATGAGCTAATGCTAACCGTCGATGTAAATATGAGGCTGAACTAACGTTACAACGTTGGGCTTACTGGCCGTAGCATTCACGGTAATGTTAATGTTGGCAAACGTTAATTTGTTATATCAGTACTCTCTTAAAACATGGCAGTGAATTGAGAAAATTAATTAGGATATTGAGATTTGATCGCTTCTAACCGGCCGGTGAACCACTGCTCGGCCGTGAACATGCTAGCTAGCTAGCGCTCAGTTGTTACTGCTACTGTTCTGACGTGAACACACATGGGAGACCGTCTCCTCCACATGCTCACGGCCGAGCAGACGGTATGAAATGGTCTCAGTTGTTCACGGACGGTGCGCTATTGTTCCGCCGTGAACACGCAGAGAGGACGGTATGAAATGGTCTGTTGTTCACGGCCAGTGAGCTACGTTAATTAATTACCATGTTGTGCTAAAGGACAGTGTGTTAGATGCCCAGGAGCACCTTGGCAGTCGAACAACTTCCTTTGTGTTGGTATACATGTAACTACGTGTGTAGTGTTAGCTGGTGGCATGAGAGACCCGATCTGAGAGTACTAAAACGTTATCTGCAGTAAAGCAATCACTACTTTGTTTTGGAGCCAGAGACAGGGGTTACCTGCCACATGTCTGCTGTGCTACGATTAACGTTAGTTATATGCAGGCAGGGACACAGAAAAGTTGCTTCGCAAATGTGTATTGCTCACTTACTAAATCTAATGTGAAATGAGGGATTTGCATGGGTTTACTCGGATTGTGATTTGCCAGATTTTGCCTTATCAAATTGATTTTTTAATCATCATTTCTGTCTACATAGCTTTGTTTCATGTAACATGAGAAAACAGACACATAACATATTACTTCCTTTTGTGTTTAGCCAAGCACATCTGTACAGCAGCCTGTGGTGCTTCATGTTGCCTGCCAGACAGACCAACCAGTGACATGCACAGTTGGCACACAGCTTTCCATGAGAACTCTCCAGCCTCACTTCAGAAGCACAGGTTTGTTGAACAAAAGCATATGATGTAATGTTAGTCACTATGTTACTCTAATATGTAATTTTTGTTTTACTCTGTTATGAATATGGATTGGCTAATGAAAATTCTGTTTTCATCTATTAAAGGCACACAGAAATCAGTGTCCTGTGCTGATGTTGGAGTTGGCACCTCAACCATTGCCTTCTCAACTTCTCAACCATTCTTATCATCAATCCCAATAAAGAGACCACGCAAAAGGGCTCGCTTGGAACTGGAGGAGGAGGAAGAGGAGAATCCATTGAAGGGCAGTTCATCCATGGACATTCCCGACCCCAAGGATTCTACGTATGATCCTGAGGACTCTGTCACAGTTTTGTCTGAGTCAGCAGATGTGATGTGAGTAAATAACCTCAGAATTTACTTTTTTTTTTTACATTATTTGTCTCAAGTAGTATGGGAGTTACTAATTTATCTTTGCAATTTTTGTTTTTCTACTAGACTGGAGCCTTCCTGTCCTGTTCATAAGACACCAACATATATTGTCTATGAAAAGTGTCTGATGGAGCTGTTTGAGGTGTGCCCTGTCTGTCAGCGTGTTTAAGACGTGCAGACAAGAAGGATAGGCACATTCCTCTCTGTAGAACAGACATGCCCACATTATCAGTTCTTCAGAAAATGGAACAGCCAGCCAATTCTGGGAAGCACACCTGCAGGAAACCTCCAGCTTTCAGCTGCAGTATACACCACAGGTGCATCTTTCTTCAAACTTGAAAAGTTAATGGATTAAGACTTCACTATGTAATTTTATTAGTTTTGCATATCATATTGCTAAATGTTGTATAGAGCAGTACTTATGACACATCTTGTCTGTCTGTCCTCAGATCTTCTGGGCAATGCAGCTGAAGATGTTTCAGTATGACACTTTTCGTCGTCATGCACGGACGTACATAGAGCCTGCCATCATACACACGTGGAAGACAGTGCAGAACGGCATGATGGAGCAGCTTAGTCAGCAGTAGAGTGTTATCCTAGGTGGCGACTTAAGGGCTGACTCACCAGGTATACAAGATTCTCTGATACATTTTACTCAAATTTTTTTGTTTAGAAAAGTGGTTACTATGAAGTACAACAAAGTGATATGTAAAATGTAATTTTTGTGAAATGATACATTTATTTTTGAAGGCCACTCTGCCAAGTTTGGCAGTTACTCAATGATGGACCTGAGGAGCAACACTATTATTGACATACAGCTGGTTCAGGTGAGTTCAAAGGTGTGATCTGTATTCAAGTTAACTAATCTGTGTTTAACAAGTGTGTTACGGCCTTGAGCAGTTAGCATTGTTCTCCACTTTGCGTGTGTGTGTGTGTGTGTGTTCTATCCTGCTGTGTTGCAGCGGCGCATCTCCAGCGGGCGTGTCCTTCCCGCACCTGGGTGGATTCCCCGGCGGCTGATTGGTGCGGCTGGTTGGTGCGGGGCTCCACCAATCAGAAAGCGACAGCGCGGAGGAAGGATATAAAAGGCTGGTGTGCCCTGCAGCCGGGGGCAGACACCTTAGAAGCTCGATTTGTGTGGTTCAGCTTTTCTGTATAGTGTGAGCGTTTGCGCTTGAGTTGTGTGTGGTGAGCGTTAGTTTTGAGTTGTGTATTACCCAGATTTGGGCCAGGGGTAAGTTTCACCACTGATTTTGATCACCTGCACTCACTGTTAGGATTTTGTCACATTGTTATTATAACACTAGGTTTAGGGGTGCTGGTCATTTGTATTTTTGTTTTCACCACTTCACTAGAGCAGTTAGTTAGGCTTTGTTTTAGGATTGCTTGATTTGTTGTTGCTCACGATTTATGTTAGACATTAGATAGATAGCTCCATTTTATTTTAAGGAGTCCTCTTTTTGTTATATTTATTTATTAATTTGACAGCACCTGGCGGCCCTTTTCTGTTGGCTTTGTTATTAATTTCCATTTGTCTTTATAAATAAATATACATTTAATTTGCAATCCATCCATCGGATTGTGTGTGTTACTTCCCTTTTCCCTAACGAGCTGGGTTTGTAACAGAGTGCTTTTAAAAATCATTTTGTTTAATAGACATTTATGTTCTGTTTTTGTGTTTTTCTGATCAGAGCAACGAAGTTGGTGGAAGTTATCACATGGAGAAAGAAGGTTTGAAGAGGAGCCTTGCTCTCTTGGAGGCACGTGGTGTTGCATTGGACAGCATTGTCACAGACCGTCACCCTCAGATCCAGAAGTTCCTGAGGGAGGCCAAAGTGACACAGTACTACGATGTCTGGCACATGGAAAGAGGTATTCGTTACTGTGTTTGTGTGTTAGAGGGTGAAAATCAGGATAAAATGCCCTTGCTCACAGGTCCACACACTATATTTTCCTAGTATCATAATTACTAATGTGTTACATGGGTTAGGGTTAGGTATTTTGTTTTCAACATATACTGTTCATCTGAACGTGACTGAAATATTGTTTTATTAGGACTGTCCAAGAAACTGGTCAAGATAGCCCAGAACAAAGATTGCGAGAAGCTGAAGAAGTGGCTTTGTAGCATAAAGAACCATGTGTACTGGACAGCAGCCTCCTCTACATCAGGGCCAGAGAGAGTGGCTAAGTGGACCTCCATTCTTAACCATGTCCAAGACATCCACACACATCAAGATCCTGCTTTCCCCCAGCGCTTGCATCCGCAGCGCACCTCAAGAGACAAGAGCAAATGGTTGACAGCAGGTAGATACACACACAAAATTGTGTGTAAAATGTGTTTTTTTTTATATATATATATCTAAAAGATGTTTAAACCATTTGAATTCATGTGATTTTTTTTTTCAGGAACACCAGCTTTCTGCAGGCTAGAAAAGGTGTTGACTAATAAGAGAATTCTGAAAGATGTGGAAAAGCTCAGCCCTCACTATCAGACCTCATCACTGGAGGCATTTCACAGCGTCATTCTGCTTTTTGCACCCAAGAATGTTGTCTTCCCCTACCTTGGAATGTTATGCAGGTGAATAAAACATCACTATCTGTTTAGTTCATTATAGTTTAGTGTGCTTGCTATGATTTTTAAAGTACTATTTTTCCACCCAAGACTCTACCTGGCTGCCCTGCTATGCTGGCTGACCACAGGCAACATCTACAAGTGGAGAGCTGCTGTACAGAGTCAACTTCCCCAAATCTAAACATGGAGAATGCACCGCAAAGCCTGTGAAAGCAGAGCCAACATTCCGTAAGTTTTAAAATCTTTTATTTGAACCCAACCAATTAAAATAAACATGGACACACAGGCATAACACAAAAGGTTGAAAATAAACACAAACAAATAAAATCTGAATTCTTTTTAGATGGTTTTCAAAATAAATAATAAATAAGGAGAATGTATAAATTAGGAGAAATAAGAAGAGACACTTTACAACACTGCAGCACAAGGCTTTTTGGTTCTAGTGCAATTTTCTTGTAAACATTAATTTTTGTTTATTGCACTGCAGACTACGTTGATGCACTGTTGGACCTGATCTTCAAGAAGGTTTTCCAGGACCCTGCCCCATATGTGAACGAGGTGCTGAAACTTACAATCCCTGAAGACCTCTTGGCTCAGTATGAAAGACCCGACAAGCTGGACGTTATAGCCAGTTACGTGTCAAGGTTAAACCAAGGACAGGTCTGAACCCAACATACTGTCCTTCTGCGTCAGGGAACTCTGCACGAATCCTCAGCACCACGCAGGCAGGCAGCACAACTCTCACACTCCTCCCCAGAAAGCCCCAGCACCAGCTTACAAAGCTTCTGTAGGCTAGGTATCTATATTGGCTGGACACAATTCAATAGAAAGTCAGCACTGAATATTCACATCCATGGCAACTGGCAAGTTCAACTGTTCCACTTCAGATATTTATTTTGTATGTCTACAAATGTTTCTTGCAATAAAACATCTTTACTAACTGTTCTGTGTGTTTTCATTGTTTGATATGTAGTTTTCATGTTACCAAGTAAAAAATAGTAAAGATACTATAAGCAATGAAAGATAGAGAAAGCAGTTATGTACTTTCCATCATAACACTTTTGCAATAAATTAATAGTATTTATGGGACTAAAAGCGTACTGCACTATTCCCCTCAGACGTAAAGGTCCATAGTCTGCCCGATAAATATTCAGTGCATTCTGCAATGAAAATACATTCAGGCAGACAGGTTCTAGGCCAGGATGGTCCACCATGCATGATGGTGGCTCAGGAAGCTGCTGTAGTCTTCGTGTAACGTAGAAAGGTGAGTGACAATGGATTACAGAAAAGAGAGACCGTAAAATGACAACCATGTTTGCCCAGTGTTCACACTTAACTTGTGGTATTTCCATACAGCAGATATTCTCGGGCTCTGTAGGCATTTGTTCACAATTGCCACAGGAACACCTGTTTTTAAGCATTGCGTCCGCGTTACTGCAACTGAACAGCAGTAAACGCCAGCCGAGGTTTGGCGAAGCTTTATGATGTAAACACTCGAGGCATGAGAAGGGAGTTGTGATCTGTAACAACATGGGAAGACGGCCACTAAGCCCGTAAAACTTTCGTTAGTCTATGCAGTAACATAAAAGTAATGTCGAGGTAACAAACTTAACTACTAACCACTGAGAAACATCCATGTTCATTCTTGGCTGCTGACTTTCTTCTGGGGCCTCTTGTTGTTCTGGGTCGGACTCCGGCTCGAACATGTACGGTTGCACCGCAGTCTGTTGTCCGGCGGCCATTTCATCAGCAAACTCAGCCGTTGCCATGGTCACACGATGCCGGCCTCACGTCTTCCACAGGCAGGAAGAGGTGGGTGGCGCAAATACCGTCTTTGGGCGGCGCACACAGTAGCTCATTAGCATTTAAAGAGAAAGGCACTGAAACCGGCCATCTGGAGCAGGGCTGTGAAACTGGTGTTTCAAGAACCCTGTTGTGTTCAATCCTTCAGCTTTTTCGACCAAAGCATGTTACTAACATTCCATTTAGACATCAGGGAACCATGTCAGGAAGCAGAAATGAGTATAATATGTCACATTTAACTGGCTGCCATGGCCACAATTTTCACTGTACATACACAATTTATACCAAAAAACGTAGGAAAATTTGTCCTGGTCACAGATATGTTGACATGGAATCTCTCACACGTACACATTTTTGCTGAGTGGCTCCAAAGCGAAGGGAGCGCAGATTTTTTTCTCATTCACTCCCATGTAAACTGAGAGGAATTTCTGGAAAACAGCTGAGGTGCAACACATTTGTAACTCGCTCGTGTGACCACATTTTTGACTCTACACATATAAAACATGACACGTGCGTTCACGAGAAATGGCTCTCAGTCACCATCACTTTATTTTCTTGATTGGACCAACGGTCTGGGAATGGGAAGAACTTGTTTGAGAAACTTCAAACCCATATTAAACAGCCTTTGCTGATCTGCTCTCTCATGAGCTCTCTGTGTGCCCCTCAGGTGCAGGCAAGTCATTAATCGCCATGACAACAGCTACACACACAGACACACACACACACACACATGGCTCTCTGTGTGTGTGTCTCACAATCTTTAAAGGACAGATTACAGGAGCAGAATCTTCATTTGAAACAGCAAATACACATTATTAACCCCTACAGTGCCAAAATGGGCTCTCTAGCGCCACCTAAGCGCACTAAAATGGCCACTGCGGCCCGAAGGAATGTCGTAGACTGCTCAAACCAAAACTGGCGTGTTCGACCTATAAATCACGCGCTGACACCCATGACCTAAATCCAACAGGAAGTGAGCTACTTGCCATTTCAAAGTAAGATTTCCCCTCAAATGTGCTCTTCTTCAAAAAACATCTCCTCCTACACCGTTTATTGTATCGGCTTTAAAGACGCACACATGCCAGCTCAACTGCTGCTAAACAGGTCTTCTGTATAACTTTATCTCTCTCACCATTACTTTATTTTGATGATTGGACCAACGGTTTGGGAATGGGAAGAACTTGTTCGAGGAGTTAAATCTCCACTAAAAGAGGTCACTTCTCTGTTTTCTGTCTGTCTCTCTCGGCTCTTCTGCCAGGTGCACCTACTTCATTACCATGGCAACCGCTGTCACACACAAACTCACAGAAACATGATGTGTGTGCGTGTCTACATCTTACATGCAGAGATGACAGGGGCAGCATCTCCATTTTAACCCTTCAGGTGCCAGAGTTTATTGAGGAAAATATTCCATTTTCATTTCAACATTTCAAAAGGCTGTCGCCTCAAAGTGGTGAGAGATAAAGGCATACTGTAAATGAGAAAAATATTCATCATGACCCAAAGTTTGTGATGGGAGTAAATAAACTCATCTAATTTGCATATTGTGGCGTCACTAGGCGGAGGCCATATTGGATTTCATAAATCTCAGTAAAACAGCATTTTGAACATATTTACACAGTAGATTTCTTTTGTTTTGTGCTGTTTTTCTCATCTCTTCCTCAAAATAAAGGAAGAGGAATCTGATTCTGATCTAATTTGCATATTGTGACATCACTTCTACATACCTACAGCTACAGAAAGCATTCGAACATCAAAACATTCAGCTCTGTAAGGATTTTCTGATGTTTGTGGCAATATGTTTGATATTTCTAAATAATTCACAATGATGACATAAGCTGGAGGCCGAAACGGGCACGAGTGCGAGGTCCCACCCAACGCTGCTTGCAGCTTTAATTATTAATTATTTCCGATAGCCTCCGTGTGAAACCTAGTGTGTTGACCCCAACATTTGTGGTGCCGCCAACTAGTGAGGTAAAAATATGTTGACCCCAACAATGTGATAACAAAAGTAATGTAACATGTTTTTTGGTTTTGGGGTAATTGCAATATTATTACTGAAATTGTATTTGTAATTAATTACACTAGTCATTGCATGTCTTTGGACTGTAGGAGGAAGCAGGTGTACCTGGAAGAAACCGACACTGATGTGGGCTTCCTCTGGGACGCTGACGATGACTCGAAGAATATGCAAACTCCAAACAGAAGGGCTCCCCCACCCTTGATTTGAGCCAGGAGCCCTCTTCCAGAGAGGCGACAATGCTAATCACTGTGTCACTGTGCTGCCTCGGTTAAAGGGATAGTTTGACATTTTGGCAAATTTGCCTATTGCCGTAACCCCTACAGTCATATGAGTAGGTACATTACCTTTAATTATCAGTGCCTGTTGTTCTGAGCTCTTGTGGACAACATGTAGCTTACAAATTCACCACACTATAAAATAATAATGTAATATTACAAGACAGAGTTTTTTTGAAGCCAAATGCACAGCCGGAACTACAGTACATTCCAGACATACAGTACTTGCTGGGCGGAGTGATTTCAAACAGCGTATGTTTTGTGCAGTTACTCCCGTCATCAAAACAACTTTGTTGAGAAGAAGCCAGAATATACAGAGGAAGAGTTACAGGTTTTGGAAGAAGAGAGAGCAAGAAGAGAGGCTGAGGCTGCCGAGCAACCAGGGGCTGAGGGGAGACCCAGAGCCGGCATGGATTGGTGGTGTAAATGTGCGGCTTACTGGCCACTTTATTAGGTACACCTATGCAATCTAATACAATGCAATACAACAGCTCTGCCACACATTCTACGTTTACAAAGCTTTTACATTTTCAGTTTTTGTTGACATTGTCAGAAAGGTGATTATTCTACTTTATCATTGAGGTTGTAGTGGGTGGTGCTGGTGTACTGGAGTGCAATATATTGAAAAGTGTTCCTAATATTTTTGTCCCCCTTAATTAGACAAAATTAGGAGGCCACCCCAGTACACCACCACCATTCACTATGACCTCAATAATAAACAAAGTAGAATCATCACTTTCTAGACAATGTCAACAATAACCGAAAATGTATAAGCTTCGGGAAAAAAATCATGGTATAGCCGTTCTACTGGATTGCATGGAATTACATAGGTGTACCTAACAAACTGGCCAGTGACTGTATGTTACATACATATGTTGATGGTGGGATGGGACGAGAGTATGCCTCAAAATAATCACCGGAACACGGGGAGAACATGCTAACTCCACACTCATAAATCACCACAACTCCTGAGGGAACAACAACATAAAATGTTCCCTAGCAGTCTGCGTTTGAACCACTCTTGAGCTTCTGCGCTCCATCCTTTCACTGTAGTCCTCCGGTAAAAAATGGTTGGAGTGAACAAACATTTTCCAGACCATTTCCACAGGCGTGTTGGGGTCGATGTCCAGCACAAATAGCCATTGTTTCATCCTGTCCGTATTTTTGGTTGGTACTACGTGAAACTTCACTCTGCTCCATGTCTTCGGCTTGTTACCACAGCCTTTTACAATACATGTGTAAACCATGATTTACAACAACACTCTGTAAACTTTTCTCAAACTTTCTGGTGCGTCCAACTGACGATACCGCAAATGCAAGGCTGCAAGCAATAACAACGGCACTGTCTCAGGTGCGCACTGTGTCACTCCGCCCAGTGGTTTACTCAAGAAAGTAGTTCCGAGTATTTGCTTCATGTGTCGTAATGTTACTTAATAATACATTATTATTTCATAGTGTGGGGAATGCGCAAGTCATGTGTTGTCCACTAGAGCGTTTCATTTGATGGTGTATTTGATTAGTTTTGAGGGAAAGAGGGAGCTGTACCGTTCACCTCCATTTCAGTGGGCAGCTCTGCCCCACCGATCTCAGAACAGCAGGCACTGACAATTCAAGGTAATGTACCTTCTCATATGACTATAGGGATTACGGCAATAGGCGAATTTGCCAAAATGTCGAATTGTCCCTTTAAATTTAGTGGTCAAACTTATAACTAACTAACTTATTTATTTGAATTCCAGAAATGTCAAAAATTTTGATGAACTTCTTAAATTAAGTTATAAACTGACTAAAACACTGTCATTTTTTATCACATGCAAAAAAAACTTCAGTCCATTAAAATGAGGGCAGATTCTTGAAAGCCAGAGCTGCACAAAGCTAATATGTGCTGTTACTTGTTGATATATAACTAAGATATATATTTTATTTTATATAGTATAGTAGTATATAGTATAGTTAATTTTATATTAAGATCTTTTACAGAAAAACTTAGGATCCTCTTCTCTACAGGTGATATGAGGCATTTACTACATTTCACTTCTTAATTAGAAGAAGAAATTCATACACTAACGTTTTAGGGTTTTAATTAAATTCTTCTAGATGGTTTATTACATTTATGAATGACATGTCTGTAGCTGTTACAATTTTTATAACATTTTTGCTGGAACAGTATTTAATTGGCTTATACTTGATCCATTTAAAAAGGTCTGTATTGGTATTATCAGATTGATAGATAGATGTATTTTGAGCACTGAGCTAAAAAAATTTACATTTTATGTAACACAATAATGAATCTTCATTCCCAGGAGGACTTGTACATTTCTTTAGGGGAAACATCAGCCACAAATGTAATTCTAATTCCAAACATCTCTACCAGCCCTGTTTATGAGCTGCTGGAATGCAAAAAGAAGAATGCTAATGAAATACTGACAGAGAGACATTTAAAGAGAGAACTCCATGTAGTTTGATGACAATGGTGCTGTGTTTCAGCTGTGTGTGTAAACACAAAGTGTTACATAACTCGTATATTTAGTAATGACCACAATGTATCACACAGCAAATTTGGGAAGTGATGAGAAATCCAGGGAAGTGGTTAAAATGTTACCTCAGTGCATAATACAGTGTTGTAATAGTGGCATTTGTGTTTGTATCATAGTACAGTTTGTGTGTTGTGTTTGAATTTAAAGTTAATGTGTGTGTGTTTTTAAATGTATGTGTTTCATTCAAATGTTGCTGTTAGATGTGTTTGTTTTCAAGATTTTTTTATTTTTTGCTTTTTTATTGCAAGACATGAATTCTGTCCGAATCCATCTACTGGTGTTGATCAATTTACATGACACAAGACAGTGTGAGAAACATTACTGCGTCTTTGTCTCTGCTGTTAGGAAAGAGTGACCAAATGTAGCTTTCCACTAACATTACATAACATGTACAGCGTGGTTGCAGACGATTGCAGACACATCCCGTGGATAATAACCACCTGCAGTTGACTCCCACAGCTCCTTCTTCAAGTAAAAAATGTGTCATGTTTGTTATGCAGACCAACACTCGCTATAAAGGTGGTTAGAAAGTAAACAGACTTTAATGTTTTCATAAATTCACCTGCATATTTCAGTAATAAACATGCTTAAGACAAAATTAATTCATATTTGGATTTTGTGATTTGACTTCTGAATAAAATTGCAAAGCACAAATGACTCCAGGGAAGTACTCTATAACCTGTCAGAACTTTGAATTTAAAATGTAAGGTGACAGGATTTTGTTCATAATGACATGAAACAACATGTCTGTGTATGCAAGAGAAAGACTGGCTCAGTAAAATGTGAGGATCAAATAGGCTCTCACTCACTCACTCAGCCCAAAAACACCCAAACAAAATACAAATATAGAGACTGCATGGCTCACAATGTATGCATTTCGTTGAGAATGAAGTAAAGCAGAGCAAAAGTAAAAGTTGTTGGCACCCCAATCATCATTGATCTGACATTTTATTACAATATTTAAGTACCTCATTTTTAATGTAATTAATTGTATGTTCATTTCGGGTAATATTTCTGTTCCCAATCATTTGTTTGTCTTTTACTTTTAATAAATACTTTACTGATTTTAATAAGATTTGGTAGAAAATGAGGAGAGGGCACCAGGAATCTTCATTATTTTGTAGATTCAGACACAACCGACAAAACGTTTTCATTCTCAGATCCATTAAGCAGCTTCAATCCTCAGTAGATGAACTATGGGCATTTTAAATGATTGCTTAATGTTGCAAAATAAGGCATTTTTCTGGAGTGTAATATAAACTATCGCAGGTACCTGACTTAAAAGAAAAGCCGCATTTATCCTGCATGTCTATCACTGTTTTCAATGTTTTAAGGCAGATCTGAATGTCAACTAGCAACAGTCTGTTAATTTTTTTTTTTTTAGCTATAAGCAAGACAACTGTTTAAAAACACAAAACACAAAATTAAACACATGAAATTTGCACGGGATTCTGAAACATATATACTAGTCATAATTTTTATGATAAATGTATTAATTGTTGTTATTCTATTTTATGAAAATTTTCCCAGGCAGAGTGTGTTACACTTAAATAATGTGTCATGCCATCAATATTACAGTGTCTTGTTTTGGGAAACTTTTTTGTTGGGTGAGTAATCAACGCACAACTTCCTCTCTTATCCTTAAAAGGAATATTGAGTCACTGACTCTGGGGTGTAGTTGCTCAATATGCCCTGTCCTCAGCCTATATAACAGCTGCCTGCAGCTGAGAAACACAAGTTGTATTTGAGAAAACATGAAGACTTTCAATCTGTGCATTCTATTAAGCCTGGCAGTCACAGTTTACTGTGTGCCATTACAGCAGGTTACTGCGCAAGATGAGGACTTTGCAGAGGTTTGTATTCTTGCTTTGTCTTTTCTGCACATATTCTTACTATTTTGCATTATAGTGCATGTGAAAACTTTAATGTTCTAGGAATTCTGAATGTCACACTGCAGCTGTAATAGCTTTCTGCTTTGTAACCAACCCTCTTCCTATATAGAGTATAATGTGCTCTCTGCAACTGATGCATAATTGAAAATCAAACTCCTGTCCTATCTTGCAGAACTACTTGAAGAAATTCTTCAACCTAACAGAGGAGAGAGGTCCAACTATCAGACGGGGGATCAGCCCAGTGAGCAGGAAGCTGAGTGAGATGCAGAGATTCTTTGGTCTCCAGATTACCGGGACGCTTGACGCTGACACGTTAGAGACGATGAAGAAGCCCCGCTGTGGCGTTCCGGACAGCAACATTGCCCATTACTCCACTTTTGGAAATAATCTGAAGTGGGAGAAAAACAACCTTACCTACAGGTGAATGATCTGAAGAGAGAAAGAGTATGAAAGAATAACTGTAGTAAGTCTAACTAATAATATCCTTTACTATTTTCTGTCCTGCAGGATAGAGAACTACACACCTGACATGTCTCAGTCAGAGGTAGATGACTCTATAGAGAAAGCACTGCAGGTTTGGGCCAAAGTCACTCCTCTGAGATTCACAAGAATCTACAGTGGCACGGCTGACATCATGATCTCGTTTGGCCGTCAAAGTGAGTACAGAATTTTTCCAGTTATATACTCTGTCTGTGCTCAGTTTATTTGTTATGATTTTCCACGAAGCATCATTGCTTTAACTAAGTGTTTTCTGCATCTGGAATCACATTGGAGAGCTGATCAATTGTAGCACTAAGATGCTTTTAGGAAAAAACCAAACCAAAAAAAACCAACATTTTTTAAACACTAATTTCGTTAATGGCTTGTAGTTGTATTTGTTTGCAAAACTTGACATGAGTGTGTTCTTGTTAACAGCACATGGTGATTATTACCCCTTTGATGGCCCTGATGGAACTCTTGCCCATGCCTTCGCACCAGCCCCTGGCATCGGAGGAGATGCTCATTTTGATGATGACGAGACCTTCACTTTCCGCTCTAACACAGGTCAGTTTGTTAGTAATACACAGCATAGTGTGTCTTTTACTCACTAACTGCTGTCAGTGACATGATCTAATCATGGAGAGGAGCTATAACTGACCTGTCATTCTGTGTTTTCTGCTGTAGGCTACGTCCTCTTCATGGTGGCTGCCCATGAGTTTGGCCACTCCCTGGGCTTGTCTCACTCTAAAGATCCTGGTGCTCTCATGTACCCTGTGTACACATACAGAAACCCAGACACCTTTGTTCTGCCCCGTGATGACGTCAACGGCATCCAGTCTCTCTATGGTCCGTACTGACTGGCTGGATCATTAATGCCTGTTTGCACAAAGAGCACTCTGTCTGACAATCTCTTGCATAGTCTATTGTAATAATAATAATAATAATAATAACAATAATTACTATTATTATTATTGTTATTATTATTATTACTTTATTGTTGTAATGAAATTTTGGTTTCATTTAACCCCCAGGTGCAAACCCTGATAAGGATCCATCTGTAGAGGAACCTAAGCCCCCAACTACCCCTGATGCCTGTGATTCAACCATGACCTTGGATGCTGTGGCCACCCTGCGAGGAGAGAGGCTCTTTTTCAAAGACAGGTAGCCTATTGTAGACATACAGATTGCTCAAATATCTGGGGTCCATGAAGAATTTGTCTCTTGACACAAGATCTGACACATGGACTAATAAATGTTCTTTTTTTTTTTAAAGATATTTTTTGGGGCATTTTTGCCTTTAATTGATAGGACAGCTTAAGTGTGACCACAGGCTGGAGTCGAACCTGTGCCACTGCGGCAACAGCCTTGTACATGGGGAGCCTGCTCTATCCACTAATCCACCAACACCCCTAATAAATGTTCTTGTTGTGTTCTCAGCTTCTTCTGGCGGAGCTACCCTCAGAGCAATACACCTCAGCAAAGTCTCATCACAAACTTCTGGCCCAATGCTCCCACCAACATCAATGCCGCTTATGAAAGCCAACAGTCAGACAAACTCTTTCTCTTTAAAGGTATGTGTTCTCCTTATCTACCCAAGTCTTTAATGTGACACAAATTTCAAGCCTTCATTATTTACATTTACATACATACATGCATACATATATATATATATAAAAATTTAATCTCTGTACAGATCAAAGAGTGTGGGCTTTCAGTGCCTATGATCTTGAACGTGGCTATCCCAAATCAATTTCCAGTTTCGGTCTGCCCAGAAGCGTGAAGAAAATTGATGCAGCACTTTATGATGTTGAATCTGGCAAGACTCTGTTTTTCGTAGGCAGCAATTACTACAGGTGAGTTCAAATAAGGTGATGTGGAATTATTGAAGGGACTGGATTAGATATGATGATGGTTTACAAGGTGGTGAATCAGTCTAATTACTGTCTGTGTTTTCTCAGTTATGATGAGGCCACAAAGAAGAGGGACCAGGGATTCCCCAAGAGAGTGGATCAGACTTTCTCAGGCTTGACTGGCAAGGTGACTGCAGCTTTCCAGTACAGAGGCGAGTAACAAAGTTTGTCAAGTCAAGATTACAAGATTACTTAAATGAGAAAAAGGTTGCAGAGAAACTAATACTAAGCATCTGTTCTGCAGGTTTCACTTACATCTACAGTGGACCCTACATGTTTGAGTATAGCTTGAGGACTGGGAGGTTGTTCCGTGTGCTGAGGAACAGCTACTTCTTGCGCTGCACTAACTACTAGAGCAGTTTACCAGCTAAGCTGTTTATGTCGCCAATCTGAATGACAATAAGGGCAACAGAATTAAAGTGTCCATAATAATACATCTTACAATTAATAATAATATTGTTATGGTATGTTTTATGGTATGGCTTTTTTTTTTTTTTTTTTTTAGATAATTTAACATTATTTGATGTTAGTTTATTTATGTCATCTTCATAATTTAATTATTGCTTTTATTTTTGTTGCAGTATTTTTAATTTTGAGTTTAATGTAGTTAAGCTGTAGAATTTTGGAGCTAATATATAAATTAATTTTGAAACATTGTTACAACTGTGCATGTCTACACAGCTTTATTCACCACTGTGACAAAATGAATGTATGCAAATGTTTAAAAAAACCCCAAATGTGACACAGTGATACAAATTAGCACCTAAAATGAGCAAATAAAAGTTGTTTAAATACATTTTAAGTATGTTCTGTTGTTATTTTGCAGGTGTAGATCAAGAGATAATGTCATGATTGCCAAGTTTCAGTTTCAGACAACTTTATTTATGCCAAATGGGCAATTCATTTGTAGCTTTCCTGTTTTTTTTTGTTTTTGTTTTTTTTTGAATATTTTATTTTCAATTTTCCATTTTAACAAGACATACACAGCACAGAAAATATACACACAGACATGGCTCCAAATCCCTCTCCTGTCCCGAAGGCATACAAACTAAGAGAGACCTAACTCAAAAGGGTAATAGGTAATACTCAAGAAAATAAATAAATACTACAAATTAAAGAAAATAATAAAATAAATCAAAATAGAATAAATAAACACAACCATACGAGAGGCAATGTAAATATGGCTTATTCAGACAACTAATGATGTATCAGTCCATTAACATTTTTATACAAAATCTGACAAAGGTGTTGGTAAAGTATCAACATAGGTCAAGTATAGCTGCCAAATCTTCAGAAAGGAGTCATATTCATTTCTTAGATTGTACGTGATCTTTTCAAGTGGGATGCATCGGTTCATTTTCAAATACCTAGCTATGGGGAGACGGGAATCAGACTTCCAGGTCAATGCTATGCACTTCCTGGCAATGCACAAAGCTATCTCCAAAAACCTCTTCTGGAAGTTCTTTAAGTGCATGCCAATGGTTGTAAAATTCACCAATAGGCAAATTTGTGGTCCCAATGGGAAATTAACACACACACGCAAACGGAGAGAGATACCCATGATGGGAAAACAGCCCCAAATGTGACGGAGACAACAGCTGGGAGCAGAAGCGCTTGTCGACCAGTGTGGAGAAATGCGCGTCTGGTGTGAATGGGCTCGCGCGAGAATTTCGGTGCGCTGCACTTCGCAGCACTTCGTTGGCAGTGTGGCCCTGGCCTAACTAGGGGCTGGTACAAGGCAAGCCTGAGCCGGCCCTAACTATAAGTGGTACAAGGCAAGCCTGAGCCGGCCCTAACTATAAGCTTTATCAAAGAGGAAAGTCTTAAGTCTTAAATGTGAAAACGGTGTCTGCCTCCCAGACCGTAACAGGAAGATGATTCCTCAGGAGAGGAGCCTGATAGCTGAAGGCTCTGGCTCCTGATCTACTTTTGGAGAATTTAGAGAAACCCTGCATTCTCAGAGTGCAGTGTTCTGGTGGGATAATATGGCACTATGAGCTCTCTAAGATATGACGGAGCTTGACCATTTAGAGCTTTAAAAGTTAAGAGTAGGATTTTAAAGTCAAGTCTGGATTTTACAGGTAGCCAGTGCAGAGAAGTTAAAACAGGAGAAATATGATCTTGTTTCTTAGTTCCTGTTAGTACACGTGCTGCTGCATTCTGAATTAGCTGGAGAGTTTTTAAAGACTTACTAGAGCTACCTGATAATAGGGAGTTACAGTAATCCAGCCTTGAGGTATCAAAAGCGTGGACCAAAAAACGCTTTGAAAAAACGCAGTCCGTAAGGTTTGTTTTAAATGAGAATTAAAAGACAAATCTTGATCAAATATTACTCCAAGGTTTCTTACGGTAGTGCAAGAGGCCAGAGCAATGACATCTAGAGAAACTATGTCAACAGATAAAGAGTCTCTGAGTTGTTTGGGGCCAACAACAATAACTTCAGTTTCGTCTGACTTTAACATAAGGAAATTGGTGCTCATCCACGTTTTTATGTCTTTAAAGAGGCAACAGATAGGATTCAGAGTTTTTTAGCTTGGCGCCACCTAGCATCAGCGGTGTTGCTCACACTATCGCAACAACCAAATTGACCATGGGGATGAGAGATAATCAATAAAATGTAGGCTGTAAAGCCACTAGTATACCTCTATGTATATGTAGAATGAGAAGGTGTGTGGACACTATACTAAATAAATGAGTAAAGAGACCGAGCAACAATTATCAGATATATCTGAAGAAAAAACAAATAGTAATGCAAATAATTATACCAGAATGCACAGTACCAGTACAAACAAGTCACAGTAAATTATACCAATATGTACAGTATCAGTACAAACAACAGTAGACACGTAAGGGATAATGTATAGTGAGCCGGTGACTGTTGAAAAATAACTTCAATAGGGAAATGGAACCCTGACGCACAGCGGAGTTATTTTTCAACAGTCACCGGCTCACTATACATTATCCCGCTTAGTACATGGCTTACTACTAAAACATTCAAATGTTACAACTGGCATCAATATTATTAAATTGCTGGCAGAGTGTATTGACAGAGGAGAGGCGTTCACCAGACAAACGGGAGCGGAGGAGAGGATTTTACTCCACTTCTCCCAGTCGGAGATGCTGGGTACCCAGTAGCTGCGAGGGCTGCCCTCACATTTATGGCCAGTGACCGACATGATCTCCCTTCTCTCCAGGACAGCTTGGGAGAGCTGTGTGGACTAACGTTAACTGATTTAGATGCTCCTCAGTCTAAGGCCGTTCCAGTGAAAAGTCCAGTGTTCACAGCTGGGGGTAACAATCCGTGTAAATCCATTTATCATTCGTTCATTCGTTTTTCAAAATAAAACCAAATATAAAAACCAAAATAATGACTTGTTTTTTCAATATTTGTTTCCAAAACCAAAATGAAAAAAACGGATAACGACTCGTTTTTCAATTTCCGATTTTCTGTTTAAATGGAAAATGGAAAAAACGGATAATGGGCCGGGATTTGGGCCTTTCACACACTTTCAATATTTTCATCTCTCGCACATTCCGTGACCCAGAAGCCAAGTTTTTTTTTTTTTTTTTTTTTTTTTATTATTATTATTATTATTGAAAAAATATACAAAGATATCATACAAAATATCAGGACAAAAACGTTACATCAGTGAATAAAGGCAAAAAAATAAATAAATAAAGGAGGCTCGAGGTACTTGTATAAAGAAATAAATAAATAAAGGAGGCTCGAGGTACTTGTATAAAGAGATCTGCGGAGGAACTTTTGAACTTTTGAACGCATAGCAGTGCTCCATTCTCAACTGCTTGTGGCCTAGTTGTGGCTTTAACCCCATCTTTATTCAAGAGAGTGGTAAATCAGTTTGAGAGCATTATTTATTGACTTAACGTTCAGATTTTATAATATTGTTGGGGTCAACACATTAGGCTTCACACGGAGGCACCAAAAATGTTGGGAACATAAATTCCGGTTTCACATGGCAGCACCAAATATTTTGGGATCAATATATCAGGTCTCACCAAGAGGCACCAAATATGTTGGAATTTAAATTGGCTATCGGAAATAATTAATAATCATTAATAATAAATATTTATTAATAATAAGTAATAATTATGTTAAAAATGTGACTTAATTAACATTAAATCACCTCGTGGGGCACCATTCCCGTAAAGGGAAAAATGATAGCCAGTTAAAGATATCAGTCTCATAAAATACGCTAAACTATTAATTTGGAGTTTTGATTAATAATTAAATTTATGACAACAACCAAAACTAACAGTAATGCCTGAAGGATTTCGGAGTTCTTGACGCAGCAGAGGTTAACTATTCATTCACTCTTATGCAACATTAAACAGACAGCAGGCATGATTCCAAAGAATTATATTTATTCACAAACTAGCAAAGCAAACACACAAATTCTACTAACTATATACAAGCTTGGTGTGTATATGTGTGTGTGTGTGTGTGTGTGTGTGTGTGTGTGTGTGTGTGCAAGAGATAAAAGAGAAAGACAAGTGTGGTGATCAAGGAGTCGTTTGGCCTACAAAACAAAATGGCTGACAACAGAGAGCTACCAAAATGGCCGAATCAAGGCTGGCTTCAGGTCAGGGGAGGTATTCGTCTGACCGTGTGGTCAGGACAAAGACAAAGGAAAAGAAGCGGTAACTCTGAGATGCCTGTTTGGGTGTAGCTCTGTTGAAAGCCTATTTGTTCATGAGTCTATGTGAATGTGATATGTGTTGCAAACGGTCTGGATTAGTGCAGAGACTGTTTAGTTGGGTGCAGAGACTGTTTAGTTGGGTGCAAGAATCTTTTTGTGAACAGCATTAGCAAACTAAACACTTAGCTTTGGCGAAGCCAACTAATCAATGACCTAACTGCAAACAAATCACAACAATAACTCAGTAAACAGCATCAAATCACATACAACAAGTTAACAGTCTTGCTTAGCCTGTAAAGCTGTGATAAGCTATGCCCAGTTGTTACGTTACCGATCCTTGAGTGGATGGGAGAAAGAGTCACTTGGTGGTGTACTGCTTTGTTAGCCGGCAGAAGAACACTGGGAAGGTGGTGGCTGCAGTCTTTGTTGTGTTCTTTGTTCCAAAGGTGAAACTCCGAGGAAGCTGGTCGCTCAGGGTTTAGCAGAGTTAGACGCTGGGTGCTAACTCACTTAGTTCCTTGTTGCTGGAAAGCTAGTTGCAAACCTTGTGTTTGCAAGAGAGTCTATGATCCATTGCCCTCCCTTCAGTGGTTTGGGGCTATGGAACAAGGGTCTGGGCCTCTGCTGTTCCAGGCCCAGCCGGAAATAGGTGTGCACTGCTACGCAGCTGTAGAGCAAGAGAGGTTGTCTGAAGGGAGTAGACCTTGTACAGATGCCTGTGACATCAGAGTCACATGTCACTGTAAAAGTCCTGTCCATTTCTGCTCTCAGATTTCTGCCCTGCCACTGCCACTCCCACCCCCAGGGATTTATTAAATGTTCTTCCCTTGCTTTCTTTACAACTTTTGGCATAAAGGGACTGTTAATTTTAACATGTGCGCCATATATAGGTCATATATATATATATATATATATATATGTATATGTATATGTATATATATATAGATATATATAGATATATGTATGTATGCGGCTATTATAGTAAAAAACAACAAATACAGGCGCATGTGTGTAAATTGTAAATTAACAGTCCCTTTACCGCTTGATGCCTGAATGTATTTACAATTATATAAAAAATAATAATAATTATATGTGCATTTGCTTTCAAGCTGATGCTAACTAAAGTGGAGATTGTTAATTTCTCTTTAGCACATAGAATAGATATACATTTAGGTATGATACAAATTAGCAATAACAGGAATAAATGGAAAAAAATGGTAAAAAAAAATAAAAATAATAATAATAATAATGTTAAAACATATTTTCCCGTCTCAGGTATGTAGATTTTATTGATGTCACACAATTATTTTCAATGTCCTGACTATAACACCAACTATTATAATCCAATGTGAAACAGAGCTCAAGCTTTTCACTTAGAACACTGGTGCTAGGAAGAGCATCATGATTTCCATCAGAGTCTTCATCACTGCTGCTCCTGTTGTCAGTACTACTGCTGCTTACATCACCTGGTGTAGAAAAAAAGAAATCACTATATAAGAGTGGAGACATTTTTATCTATATTATATACACATCTTGTACACATGGTTACATTCACAAACATATGGCCATGTGTAAACCGCAAAAAGCTGAAAGTCTACACGAAATTATAGCATTATTACTGCTGTTTTTTTATAAGATTATCTATTTGGCCTGTTGCTTTAGGGCAGCATGAAGTGGGGAAATAGAGAATGGGGGAATGACACGGGCCGCAGGCTGGGATCGAGCCCGCGACTGCTGCGGCGAGGCGGCGCCTCTGTGCATGGGGTCTGTGCATGCTGTGTACAGACTACACTCCTAACCAGGTGATGAAACCGGCAGCAACAGGGGCGTCGGTAGCTTAGTGGATAGTGCTGATGTGGTGTAGGAGTGTAGTCTTCATCACTATCCCCACTGTCAAGACAGCTGTCATCACTTTCGACTGGTGGAACCATGGTTTGAAGTCCACCTGGTCGCTTCCCATTAAACATTTTTATAATGTTTATAGAAATTAACTAGAATGGCATTTCCCAAAGAAAATGTATGTGTGTTGAAATCCACCTAAATACAGCATTATTTCTATGCTGCCGTTATGGCCGAATGTGGCAAATTCGTGAGTCGCGACAAACATAAATCTTCAAATAACATAAAAATTACTCACCACATGAAGTCTATTCCAATTTAGAACATGGCACTCAAATACTTGATTCTGATTGGTCAATCAACAAAATTTTGCAGTGTTTATTTCTTGAGGTATCACCGCTGCTCTGCTGTTCTGTTGCTCTGTTGCTCCGTTGCTAGGGATGCCATAGCAACGGCCTTAGACTGAGGAACATCTAAATCAGTTAACGTTAGTCCACACAGCTCTCCCAAACTGGCCTGGAGAACAGGGAGATCATGTCGGTCACTGGCCATAAATGTGAGGGCAGCCTTCGCAGCTACTGGGTACCCAGCATCTCCGACCAGGAGAAGTGGAGTAAAATCCTCTCTTCCGCTCCCGTTTGTCTGGTGAACGCCTCTCCTCTGTCAATACACTCTGCCAGCAATTTAATAATATTGATGCCACTTGTAACATTTGAATGTTTTAGTAGTAAGCCATGTTCTAAGCGGGATAATGTATAGTGAGCCGGTGACTGTTGAAAAATAACTCCGCTGTGCGTCGGGGTTCCATTCCTCTGTTGGGAGTTATTTTTCAACAGTCACCGGCTCACTAGCTATACATTATCCCTTACATATCAGCTGTAGAAGCAAACAATAAGCTGGCACGTATTGTTACCTTAGCACAACTTACCTCATATTGAACAATTTCTCCAAATTTGCAGCCTCCACACGCAGCGGTTGTTAGCCAAAGTGTTAGCTTCCATGAACCGGATGTAGTTGTCACTCCGACCGGTCCGACAAAAAAACAGTGCTTGCAAAAGAAAAAAAAATTGGCTTCTGGAGACATGAAAATATTGAAAGTATATGAAAGGCCCGAATCCGGCCCATTATCCGTGTTTCCATTTTCCATTTAAACAGAAAATCGAAATCGGAAAACAAGTCGTTATCCGTTTTTTCATTTTGGTTCTGGAAACACATTTTGAAAGTCATTCTTTTGTTTTTTCATATTTGGTTTAATTTTGAAAAACGAATAAACAAATGATACACGAATTCATAACTTAGCTGGGCGATGTCCGTCAATAGCTGCCTCCGTGAGAAGAGAACAGAAGGAAGGGGGGGGGGGGGGCTGGGGGGGGTATCACTGTCCGAGGGCTGCCGTATAATGGCAACGAGGATGTCAGCCAACCAACACTCCCTACCCGGTCCCTGGTTGTGGCAATTTGCAATGCTGGCCAGCTAGGAATTAACTAGCAGCCAGTACAGTACAGTCCTCTCTTGTCTAGATAACATTTAGCCATGTTACTTACTGATCCATTAGAAAGAAAGCTAGCTGGACATCGGTTTTAAAGCCTCTTTGGTCACAGAGCTCTCTCCATCTCTTGAACGCCTGACTGGGGTTTACTCTTGTTTTTCCTCTTCTTTTATCACTCTCCTTTGCCTCCTCAGACAGAGGAGCTCGTTTTCTTTCGCTAGGCCGTTTGTCACTTATTTCCAAACTTTGTCCGTCTGCCATTGTGCTCATGACTCGACTATCTCATGCCCAACGCCTCATAAGGACCAGCTCCAGTCCCTGATTGGCTGACCGACCAGTTTCGCAATACATTTTGTAATCAACATTTTTTATTTTCAAAGGACACACAAAACAAACAACAGTACAGTAGCACATTAACAATTAAAATAAGGGAAAACAAGACAGAGCCACGAGATGAATTTTACAGAATGATAAAAAATAATAATCCTGTCAGTTATGAATGAAAAATTAAATATACATTCACCAACCAAATAAAAGCAGTAGTGGACTGGAAGAAAAAAGACATTATTAAAGGACATTATTACATATACATGTATTACATATCCGTCAGTTTCTTTAAACTATTAAAGCTGGAACGTCTGAGGTCTTACGTTATTGTGTGGTAAGGTGTGGGAGGGGTGTAGCTCTTCTTTTAAGGTAGTCTCTTATGGATACAGCTATGTCTGACCATGCCTGTACAGTAGTGGGTCTGGCTCTATTGAGCCGTGCCGTTGTACACTCAAGAGAAGCTACACTCTGATAGGAGGCCATCCAACTGTGAATCAAGGATATGTTGGGGTTATACCACAATGACAGTATGGCCTTTTTTGCTGCAGTTAGGCCTGCTAACAGTAATCTACGTTAGTTCAAATTGAGAGATAGCGACAAGTCATCATTGAGTAGACAAAGGTGGGGACTAGGCAATATTGCGGATCCTAATAGCTCTGACAGAGACAACATAACCTGAACCCAAAAGTCACTGATCACTGAGCATTCCCAAAACATGTGCATTGTTGTACCCGGCATCTGAGCTTGGCAGTGAGTACAGTTAGGATTAGTAATCAGTTTCATTTTAAAGCATTTGATAGGAGTGGCATATGCTCTATGGATCATCTTAAAATGTATAAGTTGATGCGCCAGATTTTTAGAAGTAATGTTTAGAATGGACCATATGCGTTCCCAATCAGGCTCTGAACTGGTGCTGTGAAGATCTTTTTCCCACACCTTTTCAACTGCCAGTGCATTAGTAGATCGATCAAGCAGAGAATTATATATACGCGTGACTAACCCTCTAGAGCTCTGCCCAGGACCAATCCACTTCTCCATAGGGTGTTCTGGCAAGGGCTTGTCCCAGGGCACCCCATATGTTTTCATGGCCGATCTGAGTCTTAAGTAGAGAAAGTAGGAGGTGCCTGGTAGGTCATAGGTCTCTTTAATATCTTGAAATGTACAGAGTCCGTTGTTGTTAATAATGTCACCATAAGTGGAAACACCTTTATTTAACCACGGAGGAGACGTAAAGGGCTGCCCGCCTGATTGAAAGTGATGATTATTCCAAAGTGGAGATGTTTTGTGAAAGGAACTTATGTTGTCCATCATCAGCGCAACGTTTTGCCACGCTGCTATAGAGTTGATTATAATGCTCCCATAGCGCAAGTTAATGTTTCTATGCCCCCTGCCCGTATACAGTAGGACTTCCAGTCGATGGGGTTTCACCCGTGCTGCCTCTAAGGCCCGCCAAGGGATCTCAGATTCTCTGTCCCTCCAGACATGTAATGGCCTAATCTGAAAGGCATAATAATAAAAATTTAGGTGGCCTAATCTGAAAGGCATAATAATAAAAATTTAGGTTAGGAACAGCCAACCCTCCGGTGAGTTTGCTTCTCTGTAAGGTTTTAAGTTTGATTCATGCACGCTTTCCTCCCCATATAAAGTGTGATAAGAGAGAGTGCATTTCCGTGATAAATTTGGGTGGTGGTGCTAGGGGGATCATAAGGAATAAGAAATTGATCCGAGGCAGGACATTAATTTTAACAGTCGTAACTGCCTTGCAGAGAAATGTAAGGAGAACTCCATCTTTTCAGATCCTCTGTAATTTTCTTTTTCAAACAGAGAAAATTTTCCTGATCTGTTTTGCTAAGAGTAGGATAGATTTTAATGCCAAGATATGTAAAGGATGTACAAATAGGGATGTTAACAGTCAAGCAGCCGCGTTTAATGGAAGAAGGAAAGACTTAGTCCAGTTGATTTTAAAGTCTGACATTTCTCTAGACCGGTCAAAGAGTTTTAGAATTTGTGGTAGTGATGTCTGAATATTGGATATGAACAGGAGGCAGTCATCCGCGTATAGCGAAATGTAGTGTCTAGATTGGTCTATAGTTATGGGAGATATTGTGTCGCTCTCTCTGATGGACTGCGCCAGCGGCTCTAGGGACAGGACAAAGAGCAGAGGAGAAAGCGGACAGCCCTGCCTGGTGCTGCTATGTATGGGGAAGGCTCGTGATTGACAAGTACCAGTGAGAACTGATGCTGTCGCGTGATTGTATAGTGTTTGTATCATAGATGTGAAGTTCTGTCCAAATCCAAACCTTTCCATGACTAACCACAAATAATTCCATTTTTGCCTATCAAAGGCTTTATGGGCATCAAGTGACTGGACAGAGCAATCATCTGGCATAGTATCTGCGGCTTCAATAACATGAACAAGCCTCCAAACATTATCAGCTGCTACTCTCCCTTTCAGAAAACCTGTCTGATCAAAATGAATCAATTTCCCAATTACTGTCTCCAGGCGACTGACCTGAACTTTTGCATACAGTTTTACTTCTGCACAAATTAGCGAGATTGGTTGATAACTTGAACACTCCAGCGGATCTTTGCCTTGCGTGTATTTCTCTGGTCCCGGTGAAATGATCCCTGTTCAATGGCAAAATTTATAGAACCAAGTATGAGAGGTCCAACCTGGTCCCAGAAAGCTAGATACAGCTCCGGAAGTATACCGTCTGTGCCAGGGCTCTCGCCCTTCTGGAGAGCTTTGACTGCTGTCTCAAGCTCTACTAATGAGATGGGGTCCTCTAGTTTTAAGCTGTCTAAATGGTTTAGACTGGGCAGCACCAACTTTTGAAGAAATGAGGTGCACTCCTCTATGTCTGCACAACATGCGGATGTGTAAAAGCTGCTGTAAAAGTTCCTGAAGACATCATTAATTGCACTGGGGTCTGTAACAACCTCCCCATTCGTTGTTTGAATGGCATTTATCACTGCTTTTGATTCGCTTTCTTTTAACCGAAGTGCTAATAATCTACTTGGCTGGTCACCATCGTAATAATATCTCTGTTTTGTTCTGTGCAGAATAAATTCAGCCTTGCTTATGGATATACTCTTATATTCTCCCCTTAGCGCACCGAGAGCATTGGCGTTAGTTTCTGTGAATGCTTCTCTTTGTGCCCTCTCTACTTTCTCTATCTCCACCTCAGTTTCGGAAAGTTGTTTATCGCGGTCAAGTTTTAGCTTGGAGGCAAAGGCAATGCATGTGCCTCTTATGAAGCACTTAGCTGTTTCCCATAATGTCTGGGGGTTGTCACATGACTTGTTATTTTCTAAGAATACGCCAAGTTTTGCTTTCATTTGTGCTAGAAAATCTGCATTGCTAGGTAAGGAGTCATTAAACCTCCACCTGTGTGCTTTAGGATGATCTAAAAATGGTGTTATAGTGCACGACACAGGGGCGTGATCAGAGATCAAGATTGGGAGCATATTTATATGGGGCATGTTATTCATAAGAGAGGGGCTGGAGAAAATATAGTCGATCCTGGAAGAGGGGCCATGACGACCAGAGTAAAAGGAGTAGGCTTTAACATTATCGTTGCGAATGCACCATGGATCCACTAGGCTGAGATCAGCCAGAAAGGACCTTAGGGCCAGGGAAGAGGGAGGAACTGTATCCGGTGTACCCGAGGATCTGTCAAGTTCTGGGGAGACTGTAGCATTAAAGTCACCAGCGACAATGCAATAGGGATCCTGGTAACATAATTAAGTCTAGCTGATGGAGGGCAAAAAGTCACCATTAAAAACATTTGGTGCATAAATGCATGCTAGTAATAGCTTTGCATGGTTAACAGAGAGTAGCGCATAAACAAATCTACCATCACTATCATTACCATTATCAACAACCAAAAGTTGGAGCTTCCTTTCGGCGATAATCAGTACCCCTCTAGCTTTAGTTGATGCACATGAATGGGCTATAACTTTATAGTGTTTGTTTTGAAACCTCTGTACATCATTTACTGTGAGGTGGGTTTCTTGAATCAAAGCTATGGAGAAACGTTTACGGTGTAGGAATTCCAGACAGCGCGTACGCTTAATAGGTGAGTTTAGACCTTGAACGTTCCAGCTTAAGATATTCAAGTTAGCCATCTAGATGGTGGTGTAGGAGGATTGTAATGTAACATATAAATAGTCCACTTTGTCCAAGTAATAATAAGGTAAACTAAATCGAGAGACTGTCCCTTAGGGGTTAATGGCTGCACTGTACATTTAAAGGGATAGTTCGACATTTTGGCAAATTCGCCTATTGCCGTAATCCCTATAGTCATATGAGTAGGTACATTACCTTTAATTGTCAGTGCGTGCTGTTCTGAGATCGGTGGGGCAGAGCTGCCCGCTGAAATGGAGGTGAACGGTACAGGTCCCTCTCTCCCTCAAAACTAATCAAATACACCATCAAATGACTCCAAAACGCTCTTGTGGACAACTTGTAGCTTACACATTCACCACGCTATGAAATAATAATGTAATATTACGAGACAGAGTTGTTTTGAAGCCAAATGCACAGCCGGAACTGCTTTCCAGACATACAGTACTTGCTGGGCGGAGTGATTTCAAACAGCGTATGTTTAGTGCAGTTACTCCCGTCATCAAAACAACAAGTTTGTTGAGAAGAAGCCAGAATATACAGAGAAAGAGTTACAGGTTTTGGAAGAAGAGAGAGCAAGAAGAGAGGCTGAGGCTGCCGAGCAACCAGGGGCTGAGGGGAGACCCAGAGCCGGTGGTGTAAATGTGGGGCTTACTGGCCACTTTATTACGTACACCTGTGCAATATAAATATAGAGTATGCCTCAAAATAATCACCGGAACATGGGGAGAACATGCTAACTCCACACTCATAAATCCCCACAACTCCTGAAGGAACAACAACATAAAATGTTACCTAGCAGTCTCTTTATTCCCAGCAATGAGAAGCAATGCCAGTCACTTCACTATATGCTCTGGGCAAGCACTTATCCATAACATAACCACAACAACATTTGCATTTTAGCCTTATTTACTATGCTTGGCTTGTAGGCTAATGTTACTCAACATGGAGGTAACGTTACAGCAGAGAGATTGCTGAGCAAAATACACAACGATCACTTACCACGTCTGCTCATTTAGTGATGCCGACAGATGGTATGACAGTGTCTCTCAAGAAAGGAGTTTGAACCATTCCTGAGCTTCTGCGCTCCATCCTTTCACTGTAGTCCTCCAGTAAAAAATGGCAGGAGCACACAAACATTTTCCGGACCATTTCCAGAGGCGTGTTGGGGTCGATGTCCAGCACAAATAGCCATTGTTTCATCCTGTCCGTATTACTGGTTGGAACTAAGTGAAACTTCACTCTGCTACATGTCTTCGGCTTGTTACTGCAACCTTTTACAATACATTTGTCAACCATGATTTACAAAAATCATGTCCAGCTGACGATACCACAAATGGCTACAAGCAATAACAACGGCACTGTCTCAGCTGCGCACTGTGTCACTCCACCCAGTGATTTACTCAAGAAAGTAGTTCCGAGTATTTGCTTCATGTATTGTAATGTTACTTAATTATACATTATTATTTCATATCGTGGGGAATGCGCAAGCCATGTGTTGTCCACTAGAGCGTTTTGGAGTCATTTGATGGTGTATTTGATTAGTTTTGAGGGAGAGAGGGACCTGTACCGTTCACCTCCATTTCAGCGGGCAGCTCTGTCCCACCGATCTCAGAACAGCACGCACTGACAATTAAAGGTAATGTACCTACTCATATGACTATAGGGATTACGGCAATAGGCGAATTTGCCAAAATGTTGAACTATCCCTTTAACACATCCAAAACAGAAATTTAGCACCAAAACTACATACAAAAAGGCAAACCGCCAGGTCCTTAAAATACCTGTGGTTTGCATGATACAGGTATCAATCATCCCGGTGGCACACATACTGCAAGGCTTTCCTCAACAGCCCCCATCCCTCATATGGTATGTAATGTTTTGTTCAACCGACTGGAGAGGGAAGGGAGAAAAATAAAATAAGTTAATAAATAAAACGAAGCTAGATAATAATAACATTAATAATACTGAAATGGAGCCCAGGAGGGAAGGGAAGGGGAGGGGGAGGGAGGTAATAAACCACTAAGTAAACCTGCTATGTTAATCTTTAAATTTTAGAACCAAAATAAACATATAGGTATTCTCACTATAAGGATTCAGCCATCACTGCTCTCTTTTCATTTCTCAGTGTACAAAATATGTCTACTTTCTCCTGATCAAAAAATATCCACAAGCATATAGAGAAAACGAGAAACAAAAAACAGCCTCTAATAAAAATATCAGGAGGAAAGATATCTAAAGGGTAAATGATTAATCTTATTTTTTCTCTATTTGGGGAGCACTCTACTGTTATTGGTGTTGCATCAGCATAATGGGTACAAAGAACTAAGATCAAGGAAGAGCAGACATTTTCACTCTACATGTTCAACTCTAAGAGATACAAATAAATAAATAAATTGTTCCCTCTGTTAATGAGCTATATCTAGGAAAAAAATGAACATATGTATCTCCTTTCAGAGTTTTCTTTTTTTTTCAAAGTGCTGAAATGAAAATGATGGTCAGAGGAGAGATATAGGCTTTATCCGAAACCGCATACTATACTAGAAGTACGTACTGATTTTGCCAAAATGTAGTATGTAGTAAGCAGTATGCAAACAAAAGCAAAATCTGCAGTATGCAAAAAATACCCAGATGTTGTACTGATTTGGAAAAATTCCACAGTATGCATCAGTCTACCTCGCCTACTGTTTCCCACAATGCAATGAGCCCTTGACCGGGACCAGTCAATTGTCATAATGGCGGACAAGAGTGACCAAGCCGGGAATACCGCGGAGAAGGAGGAATATAAATGTAAGTACCACATATAACATTTTTAGTCAATGTTGTGTAAGGAGAACGATTCAAAATTGTGACAAGGCTATGTTGCCTATTTGTAACGAACGTGTAACTTGGCTACATTTGTCCTAATAACATTAACACAAAGCCATAACGTAACGTTAAGTCTGCTAAACTAACGTTAACGTTAACATTAGCGAGCTGTCAAGAAGAAAACAACACGACATAACGTTACATAACTTAAAATCTATCGTTAAGTTATATTTTTTGTTAATAGGGACAGAGCAGGACACAGAGGCCCTCATCCGTTGGCGATCCGCCGACGAAGCCCTCTTCAGTGGGCGGCGAAATGCTGCCCAAAAAGGATTTGAGTAAGTTAGGTTTTTAATAGTTATCTTAGCGTGCTTGCTAGGTAGATATTTAAAGTGTTATGACAACGTTATATATCGGGAGTTCGTTGTATAGTGTTATGACAACGTTATATATCGGGAGTTCGTTGTATTTTCATGAACATAACTACTTTTCATTGCTGTTTTTTGACAGAGAATTCGTCCGGGAGAAAGGTTTGGTGGGCAAAATCAAGCCCACCAAAGTGAAGAGAAAGTGGGAGAACCTCAAGCAAAAATACAAGGCAAGTTATCTAGCTATGTTGCCTATTTAGCAGAAGCTATTGCATCCTGAAATTCTGTTAGACCTCCTACAATGCCATTACTTATCTGCTGCTGAGCTAGACAAACATGAGAACAGATGCAGTTGCCAGATGCTTTGTGTGTGTGTATGTGTGTATGTGTGTGCGTGCGTGCGTGCGTGCGTGCGTGCGTGTGTGTTGTGTAGGAGCTGAAGGCCCCAAGGACAGGGGTTAGCACAGAGGGAGGAGAGGCCACTGCCGCATCCTGGAAGTGGTTCACATTAATAGGCCACTGCCGCATCCTGGAAGTGGTTCACATTAATGGATGAGTCACTGGGCCGGAGGCCTAGCGTTACGCCTCCGGTCACCATTGACTCATCCAACAAGGATGTGGTGGTGGTCTCCCCTCCCTCACCCAGGGAACCCCAGAATGAGACAGGTACCCCTGTGAAAAGTAGTAGAGAGCCAGACTGGGTCCACCTTTTTAGGCAGGTCACAGAGAGGGATAAAGAGAGAGAGAAGGATTTGCTTGAGAGAGAGGAAAGAAGAGAAAGCGTGGTGCTGGAGAGAGAGGATAAAAAGGAGAGAGAGCGGCTGGAAAGAGAGGATAAGAAGGAGAGAGAGCGGCTGGAAAGAGAGGAGAAGAAGGAGAGAGAGCGGCTGGACAGAGGAGAAGGAGAGAGAGTGGCTGGACAGAGAGGAGAAGGAGAGAGAATGGAGAGAGTGGTTGGAGAGGAGAGAAAATGAGAATGCAGAAAGGGAGGAGAGGAGACAGAGAGATTTCATGTCATTGGTTGAAAAAATATTCAAAAAGTAGTCGCAAATAAAAGGAATTGAATTGTGGTTTGTGCTCTTATTTTTTTAGTGATAATTTTGTTTCTTATAGTGTCATTGGTAGTTTCACATAACTATCGTTTGTTTATAATGTAGACAGATATATTGTATCCTAATTATCATGTTATCCTAGAGAGCATATTCATATAACAACATCTGATGTAATTTTCACTGGATGGTGTATTGTGTCACATAAGGTGGATGACCCACATAATCATAAGAAATATGACTTTGAGTGAACATGCATAATACTTTTTATTAACAAGGTGGGTAGTAACTGTTTTGAAGATGGTGTAAACTGCAAACTACTTGTCATACCAAGACAACAGGTCCAACTAGTCCAGCATAGCAATGACTGCACCCCCTGGTGTTATAAAATTGTAAAACAAGTATTGCCACCATAGAAATACAGAATAGAAAAAAAACAGAGGTCAGATGTAACATATATATGATTTATTGCATCATGCTACCTCTAAATGACAGGTTGTACCCAGCAAGCAATAGTCGTGATTTAAACGTATTGGCTATATTTAGCTCTGATTTAGTCTAGCTACATGTAACCCAAATCTAGCCGATTTAATTTTGAAATTGATTAAATGTAATTTTCACCATT
>NC_065508.1:40888827-40888998 GCF_006386435.1 Epinephelus moara | reverse complement strand
TACATGTAACCCAAATCTAGCCGATTTAATTTTGAAATTGATTAAATGTAATTTTCACCATTGCAGATGGCGTGCGGTATGATATTCAATCACGTATGGAGAGTCAACAGTAATTAAAATATGTTTATCTCCATTTTTTGGACATGGTCTCTACATAGCCATATAATTGAT
>NC_065508.1:40880978-40887443 GCF_006386435.1 Epinephelus moara | reverse complement strand
TTTTTTTTTTTTTTTTTTTTTTTTTTATTGTCAGATTTTAGAATGTGTCCCTATCCCATTCCCCAGGCAATACCGCTACACAGCCTATAGGCAGGTTGTCCGCTGGGCCTATGGGGTTCTGGGCAGGCACATAAGGAAGCCCATTCCGTCCTGCGTCGTCTCTGCCATCAGGAGACAGTTCCCAGAGGAAGGGGGGACTTACAAGGGCTTTGAATGGCCTCATTTGGGGGGTAATTAATAAACAGATNTTTTTTTTTTTTTTTTTTTTTTTTTTATTGTCAGATTTTAGAATGTGTCCCTATCCCATTCCCCAGGCAATACCGCTACACAGCCTATAGGCAGGTTGTCCGCTGGGCCTATGGGGTTCTGGGCAGGCACATAAGGAAGCCCATTCCGTCCTGCGTCGTCTCTGCCATCAGGAGACAGTTCCCAGAGGAAGGGGGGACTTACAAGGGCTTTGAATGGCCTCATTTGGGGGGTAATTAATAAACAGATTCAAAAATCACATTCACAAAGTGTCTTCTGTCCAGTATTGGGCAAGTTATTCAGAAAAAGTAATTCCCGGCAGTTACTTATTGCTTATTACTCCTCAAAAGAGTAAAACAATTATTTATTTATTATCAAAAGTGATTACTTAACTCGTTACTTTACAATATAATGTAAGCTCCATATGAAAAAAGTGCATTTGTTTAGCCAACTTCTCTTGTAACAGAGTCAGTTTGATCAGATCAATATGAATGAACAATTACACATACAGTATTACGTGCAGCAAAGACAAATGGTTGTACCAAAACAAATAATGTTGCATGACACCACTGATTTCTGTCAATCTCAGAGCAACACGTTGGCATCATTATTGTTAAGCCTTATTAGGACAAAAACAAATTACTTTCCGGTAACAAAGTAGCTCAAAGTAGCTCAGTTACCTGATTTAGTAACTATAATGTAAATACTGCTTTGGAAAATGTTATCCCTTTACTCGTTGCTGGGTAAAGTTTAGAATAATGTGCAATATGTTACTGCCCAACACTGCTTTTGTCTAAACACAAACACATCAGGTATCATGTAAACTGCTCTGTACAGGTGAGACACTAGGGTGTGCACTGTTCAGCAGCTGCACTACAATTTCATTCATGTGACTTCAATAAGAATCAATTATTTAGTGTGTCACATAGACAAAAGTATAGAATCTTTTGGTCTCTAGATGGCGGACTTGCTCTTCTATTCTATTCTTCTATCAGACTTTTCTGTCACATTATGGCACGTTCCAGGCAATCCGTAACTCGTGTTTTTACGACCTTCTACCCGTAAACGTGCACTGGAACGCCAGTCAAACCCGTAACTTCTCACTTGTGATCTCTGATCGACGTACTCCCAGTCACGATTTCTGACGTCACACAGCCCTCTAAACCAATTACCTTACTCCTCTAAACAACAATGGCAGCCCCCGTGGATGTGGTGCTGATGCAGGTGATACACGGTGAGAAATAGACAAAAAAAACATAACCCTAATGTTAGCACATTATTGGCAGTCACTCTAACAGGTAGTTTCCAGTGCAAGAATATATCAATACAAAATAAGTTTCCAAACACAAGATAACGTAAAATAAAAAGTACAATAGCATCTGTATTAATGTCCTGTGCTGAAGCGTGACTGTCGTGCACGATGCTGGCCAATGGCTTCATCCTTGCTGAGTACTCTTCTCACGTAGAGCCTGTGGCGACCTGGAGTATCCCACTCTCAGAGACTCCATGAGGGCTGATGCATATGCTAGGAAAAGGAGACAAATTCAGTGAGATGGTTGACTCATGAACCAGCTCATTAATAATATTTAGGGACTGACAAACTGCTAATCGTATGATGGTTTCTCCTTGACGGGACGGACGACACAGTCACCTTTGCGGAACCTTGGGTATGAAACGGCGTAACAGGCCTCACCATCACTCGTCCGGGCAATCTCTCTGCTGCCATTGTTGTTGTAATGCAGGGCTGCCAAGAGAAGCCTGTAGAAAAAGTACAATGAAAGAAATATTAAACAGTGTCATAGACAACAATAACAATAATGACGAGAGAAAACAGCAGGGTCAACACTGACAAGGAAGAGCCACGGCACTGGAGTAAGAGCAGAGAGGTAGATGTAAAGACACACACACATATACAATGAAAGATGAAAAACTGCTGCGCACAGGGTCATAGACACAATAGGTGGGAGCAGGGATCTGAAAAAGAAAATATTTTCTTCACATTACATACTATGTACCTGCTGTACATCCCAAGAAAGGAGAAGCTGGTGTGCTTGGGGGCAAAGTGCAGCATGAGGGAGTGAAATGCCTCCTGAGAGAAGGTCTGGTGCTGTGGGAGAACTGCCGGACATTCTTCACCAGTGCTGGTCTGGTAGCTACACTCTCCAGTTTGATAGCTACGTTTGATCCTGTGGAGCATTTATCTGATTTTCTGTTATGTGTTTATTAAACACATTTAATCAAGCTTGCTTTGCCTTGACCTGGAAAGCATTCTTCTTCTTCTTTGTTTGAAATGGCAGACTAGACAATGCCGTATTGCTGCCCTCAGTCTGTCTGTGAGTTTTATCCATGATGGAGTTGTGTATGGAGCTAGATTCTACACGTGTGTGTGTGTGTGTATGTATACACATATATATATATATATATATATATATATATATATGAATATATGTAAGATACCACTCTGTTGAATAAAGATAGAGCTCCATACATAACTCAACCACTTACTGTAGTAGTCGGAAATATGTACCTGGTTCCAGCCACGCTTTGTCCCTTGCTTCTCCCTCCAGAGGTGGATGTGCACAGCAGGGAAACGCAGGGGTGTCATGCTCATGGATGTCGAGCACATGGTTGACCATGCTCTCCCATTTAGCCTGCATGATATTTGGGTTTCCGTCAGGCGTGGAAGCAGCAGTCCAGTAGAGGTGGTTGATTATGGCTGGCTTCCACAGCATAAGGTCCTCACACCCTCTCTCCTTCGCAGCCACATCCAGCGCTTTCCCTATACCTGTTTCACAACACAAACACTTATGTTAAAAAAGGAAAACAAACAACAATCAAAGTAAATTAAACTACATACACCAAGATACTTACTTTTACCAATATGCCAGATATCAAAGAAATGGCGTGTTCCTTGTGGGCACATCTCCTCCCGCACCCACTTGGCAACCTAAAGCATGGGCCACAAACACAATTTCAATAAAAAAAAATCTGAGTGATGGTCAGAAGCTAGACTTTTTGTGTGTACATCTGGTATTGTCTTTACCTGACGATTTCTGTCTGTAATGAGGGCTGAGACAGTCATGTCTTGCTCCTCAAGTAAACGCAACGCTGCGCTTCAAACCCTCCAGCTCACACCAGTTGCTGCTTGGGACCTCGGAGCTCTGAAAAACATTTGGTCATATCACTAACTGTGTTACCTAAAACAGCTAATTGGAGATAACATTGAATTTCCCCTCAGGGGGATTAATAAAGTGAATAAACTTAAACTTAACTTAAACTTAAACTTAAAATGGTCTGATAGTGACAATATGAACTTACCTGAACAAGCTGAAGATCCACCACCTTGTTGACTCTGTCCTCGATCAGAGAGTAGGTGCCATACTTGGCACAGTGGCCAGGAGAGTCTGACCTAT
Source organism: Epinephelus moara (assembly GCF_006386435.1). Lineage (NCBI taxonomy): Eukaryota > Metazoa > Chordata > Actinopteri > Perciformes > Serranidae > Epinephelus > Epinephelus moara. The sequence continues at coordinate 40,883,784 of NC_065508.1, read as the reverse complement.
ATATGTATTAAAAAACAACAACAAAAAAAAAAAACAGTTTAAATCAGATGGTGAGGCACAAAAACTGACATATTAAGCTATATTCTATCTGAAAATACATTTTTGGCCTTTTGTATATCAATGACACTAGCCAAAGTGTACTACCTACCTACAGTCACCAGAGAGGATTAGTCCTCCACCCATCTCTTTCAGCTGTCTGACGAGCTCTGTCTGCTGAGTCTGCCAGGTATCCACAACGGTGGGGATAGTGTACAGGCGCTGATGGTGGAAGAAGGTCCCGGCACTGATGCACTGCAACCCAAACAGCTTCAGCATCCGCAGAGTCTGTGTAGCCATGCACCCTGAAAAGTGGATGGCTCCACTCAGTAGGAGGTTGCAGGCAGGCATGTTTTGGTTCAGCATTGGCTGGTTCTGCCAAGAATGCTGGTACCCACAGGCACAGACCTAGGAGATGTATAGGAAAGGCAGATAATAACCACTTAATCTATAAATTATAACCAAAGAAAACAAACTAAAAAAGATGAATATAAATAAATTACAAAACAAAATGAACATACAGATTATGATACAAGCTATTTTTTTAATAAGCTCCTCCACGTCCCTGGGTTTCCCCACAACAAGCAGGGCAAATGCTGAACAAGGACATCAGCTCGCTTTTACACACTATGAACTTGTCAGCAGCACTAAAAAGAGAAAGAAAAACACCAAATAGGCTATTATTTCTTTATTTTCAATTGCCCAATGTTGGCATAGCTCTAAAATCGTATCTTTAGTGCTGATGTGTATTTGGTATAAAGAATATGTCTTACCTGAAGTCAGAGTGAGACTCCTGAAGTGGCTTTTTTGATGGTTTATCATCATCAGATGACCCACTCATCATTTTGCTTATTATGCTTATTGGGCTGGGCAGTGGAGTGGAGGTCTTTTCCTCAAAACTTGTCTGAGTCCCCACACTGACCATCTTGGGCTGTACCTGGGTTGCTACAGTAAGATAAAGAGATCTACCTTAGTAATGTACAACATTATATTTAGTAGCCACAACAGATACACATGTAGAATCTAGCCTAAACCAATCAAAGTTGTACCAACCTGCATCATACTAAGATGTGTAATAAATTATCTTCCTACATGATGCAATTTAATGGAGTGTGGTATGCAGGCTATAGCTCATTGTAGATAAGAGTATAGTTTCATTACCTGATGAACGATGCAAGGGTCTGATGTTACACTGAGTTATACAGTGCAGCACAGATGGTTGAGGAGCCATTGGAAAGGCCTCTTGGTCCAAATCACCAAGGACTGCAGGCGGTGCAACCCCACTTGCAGCATCTCTCAAAACCTTATAGCACACCAACATGACACCACATGAAATACATGACAAATGTATTAGCTAGCTGTGCTCACAAAGTCCAACCAAGTTGTACACTTCAGAGTGCTTATAATTGCAACAGACTGGTAAATGTGTCATTTTGCCGGCTCTCAGATGACACAGTGCGTTTCCCTGATAGTGGTCACTGGGCGAGTGAAATAAAGCCCTGTGCAACCTGCTAGTCTCTGCAGCAAACACGAGCCTGCCCTTCGTGCACATTCGTAGCACCGCCTTTTCGCCATTGACAGACGGAGGAGGGTTCGCTCGCACACGTTGTCTCATATAGCTAACGTTAGCTAGCTACGATATTTTCGCAAGCTTCCCAGTCCAACGCGTGTCATGCCATTTGGGCTAACTTATAGGCTATGGGCATGCCCGAGGGGATGAAATGTATAGGCTACAGGCGTTTACCAGTCTGTAACAATGTTAGCAAACTATGGTTAGCAATTACGCCTTACAACAATTAGTAGCTAACATTAATGTTACATTATGCTGGCAATTTGGAAGTTGGCAATGGTTAGAAAATGACTCACTCTGCGCAGTTCCCGCTTTTGTCAAGCCGAACTGTGTCCTGGCTGAGACGGGGTCGGCAGTGCTGCTAATGGTGGAGCCGATGATGCTGCTGTGTGCAGAGAGGGAACAGCACCCACTCTCAGTCTCACCCGGTTCTGGTGGCGAAATCCCATTTCACACTCCATCATGTCCCCAGGAATATAATCCTCCGGTGTGAAGTGCGCGCCACAAATAACCACGTTCTTGGTTGCTGACGCCGCAGTGAAGTCCCGTCTCCTCACTTGGACAAAATGCACCCACGCACGAAAAGTGGCACTTTTCCTATTCGTGGGAAAAGTATGAACTCTATGTCCAGACAGACTAGAGTTTGTGCAGCCCCCACAAACGCAGTATTTCACCATTATGTGAAAAGGCGGACAAAACTAGCTAATAACAAACAGAGAGCTAGCTAGCTAACTAACACACTGACGTTAGCTAAGAACCGTCAGCCGCCCGACCGACTTGCTAACGTTACTGACCTAATGTCACTGAATACTGACAGACTACTGACTAACCTATTGAATACTGACTGACCCTGACTACTTACTGATTAAATAATAACTAACTGACTAGACAACTGACTACCGACTAACGTTACCAACTGACTACCCTGATACACCGCCAAACTACTACTACGCAGTTTACTGTGAGCTGCAAGGTCAAGACGACTCCCCCATGCTACGTCATCACTGTAAATATGAAAAAAACTCAGTTTTTGGCACAAGCCTCAGAAACCCACAATTTTCACCATATTTTTGCCCTTTTTATCTGTGAAGATGAATTTTTTAAATTATTTTTGGGTATAGTTGGCTTAATCATAAGCTCAGAAATGTAAATCCATAAAAAAAGTCATAAAAATTTTCAAACTGAAATATACACATATAA
>NC_065508.1:40876528-40878759 GCF_006386435.1 Epinephelus moara | reverse complement strand
CTCTCTCTCTCTCTCTCTCTCTCTCTCTCTCTCTCTCTCTATAGATATAGATATATAGATATATAGATATATCTCTATATATATCTCTATATCTATATCTATCTATATATCTATCTATATATATCTATCTATATCTATCTATATCTATCTATCTATCTATCTATCTATATATATATAATCACATATTTCACGTCACTATATCACCGTTTAGACTAATCTGATGTTTGTAAAGTCTATAAACACAATGACTGAACAAACATTACTATTTCTGTGTGCACATTTTGTAATTAATAACATGGTTAACGTAGATTAGCTGGGCTAACCGTTAGCTGTTATCCCGTTAGCAGTGTCTGTAGCAACTCAGTAACTCAATAAACGGTCCGTGAAAAAAATATTTTTCCAGTGAATATCTTAGTTACAACATGATTGAGCTAGCAAAGCAGTTTTGTGTTAACGTCATCTGTTAAAAGCCTCCCGTTGTCGGATACGACATGAAATTACTCCAGTTAGCTCAATCATGTTGTAACCAAGACATCCGCTGGAAAAAATATTTTTTTCACGTTGACGAGACGGTGTTTTGGGTGGGGCGGTCGCCATGGACGCGGAGCTTGCTGTTTCTGTAGGTACACATTTCCTGGGGACACCTGCATGTCTCAGCCCCGCCCCCTCCATTGTGATTGGCTAAAGCGCAGCATCGTTCAAACTCAAACCTCCGCGTGTGCGCATCGGGGCGAAACTCCGCTGTGCGTGATACAGAGAGTAGAGAATTGTAAATGCGTGACCATGTAGAGACAGAAATGACATGCATAAGATACATAACATGAGGCTATTTAGTTTGTTTAGTAAAAGGACAAGGTCTGTTCTAATAGGCCTGGATATGAAGTGTCCGTAGCGCCAAATAATATCACGGTGGTTTCTAAAGAGCTAAGACGAAAAAGAAGAAAAAAAAATCAGGAGTGGCAGTCATATTTCAGCAAGTTACATACAGGGAAAACAATGACTTCAGACAGCCAACGGTTTTATTGTCAGAACAGCTGCACGGTGGATTTAGAATCACCTCATTTCACCCATGGCTTCACTCTATGGCTTATTGGAAAGGCGCCAGCTATCAGCCTGATACCGTTTACCGGACTGAACACACGGTAACTCCGGTCTGAGGCAACGGTGAGGAGCTAATAGGAGCTAACTGCTAACAGACAGAAGCTAACTTACGGTGACCAGACATCCCCGATTTCCGGGGACAGACCCCAGTTTGGGTGACCTGTCCCTGGTAAAAGCGGTCCCCGAAAATGTCCCTGATTTTGACATTGAATGGGGGAAAAATGCGCGCAGACTCAAACACCAGTTATTACGGTAGTCAGTAAACGCATCGCCAGAGAAGACGTTGTATGACGTAAGTTACAGATGTTATCAGGAAGCACGACCAGACGCAGCAGCATCAACAACAACAATCTAGAGGCGGCAAAAAGGAGAGAAAAGGAGAAAAGGAGACCAGGGGGGTATTCCATCAAGCAGGCTAAAGGCAAATCCAGGCTTAAATGGCCAAGTCTGGCTAATGTGAGCCAGAGTTCTGTTCCATCAAAGTGGCTAAGATTAGCTTCACATCGGTAACCATGGAAACCATGGTTCTGGCTAAGCCTGATACATCGAGCTAAACTCCGGTTTCTGTTCCATCAAACTGAGCCACAACTCTGTTCCATCAAGGTGGTTAACCTGAATCCCAGCCTAGTAACCATGGTAACTTACGGCCTATTTCCACCAGATGCGTGTTGGTTGTGTCTCCGCTCCGGTACGGCAGCAGAGCCGATAGGATTCAATTCTAGTCAATGTGTGTGTTCCCACCGGCTGCGGCTGTGCTGCGTTCCGGCTCCGTCTCAGCTCCGGCACTCCGGAGCCCTCCGGAAGAGATACGCAGGACTTCTATTTTTGCTGGACGCTGAGCACAACGCAGCAATTTAGCACAGAGCAGATCGTGCGGGGCAGGAAGTTGTGCACAGAAACAAAATAAAACATCCGGTTAATTTTCAAAATAAAATACACGGTGGATGATATTTCCCTGCACTACACCTTGAAAACTACATAATGGGCAGAGGCAGGCCTGAAGTCAACAGGTCAGAGGTTTTCAGACGTAATTTCACCCCGTTGACACCATGGACGAGGAGATATTAATCATGGCAGTGCACCGAGATGTCTTCCGGCGGAGCTGCACCGCTCTGCACAGCAAACGCAGC
>NC_065508.1:40869421-40876036 GCF_006386435.1 Epinephelus moara | reverse complement strand
TGATTATTTCTAGCATCACCATACATCATGCATAGGGCTTGATTTGTTCACATTAACATATGGTTGTCTTTTATATTTATGAATTAACCATGACACAAAGCAACCACATTAAAATGGGACACACACTATTGTGGTTTGTCTGTTCCTCATCCTATAGCACATTCCATACATTTAAGGGAATTTTCCTTATTTTGATATAATAAGGGATAGAGCTTACAATTGACTCCCAAATGATGAGAAACAGATAACTGATTCACTATCACCTGCATTCACTTAATAGGTTTCCTCATCTCCACTGAATTGATGGATTTGCTAAATGGAATTTTCTACAATCAATAGATAAATGTCATGTGATTATTTCCTATAAACTGATCATTTCGGAAATGTCATAATCTACAATCAAATGTGATAAATGCGATGATTGACATAAAATAGTTTGATTAAATGCATCATCTGAAATGTACATAGGAATCAGTAGATAAATGTGATAAATAGTCTATCACTAATATTAGCCTAATTTAAACATTTGGTGAATTTCATTAAGCATACTTGAATTGTTAGATTTAATAGGTGTTCTTATCTACATATATTTTGTCCCTTTGATGCGGGATTTATATAACATGATATTATGCTGAAATGCTGAATTTTCTTTGTCACTTGCGCATTAAGCCTATTGGCAAGATTCCACCACGCCACCTCCCTTGCTTTATTAAGTGCTGCAGTATTGCCTTTTTCTTAATCATGTCCTCATAAACTGCGATGAGGAGCGTTTGCTCCGCCGCAGAAAAAGCCTCCGCTCGCTCCTTTCCTTTGCTTTTTGACATTGTGCAACATTTTCGGCACTCGACTAGTGTGGGCTTTTTATTTTACCCGGGCGCGTGCATGAGTTGAGGCTTAACAGGTGAGTCTTGAATTAGCGTCAATTGGAGCCAGCTGATTTGATGGAACGGGTTGGCGCTAAATTGGGAGTTGGCGTTTAGTCAAACTTCAAGATTACACCTTAGTCTGGACATTCTTACGTTGATGGAATACCCCCCAGCGCCCGCGTTAAATGGTATGTTGTGTATGAACTTATTTATCTTGTGTGAGCTGGCAGTAGACTTGATTGTGTGTGTGTGTGAGAAGTGAGGTAAAGTAAGTATGATTGTAACATGCAGTGCGTAATATGCAGGAGAAACTGGAACTGAGTGTAGTCTGTCCCCCTGATGAGTGACTTTTGTGAGTGCACTTTATAAATGTAGGCTATTCTTTGATTTTAATAAAGTAGCATTTTGTTGATGTTGTTTAGCCTTGCTGATGCTGTTGCATGGGTGATAGTCATTTTTATCATATGAAAAAATCATATCTGCAGTAGAAAGTTGCACTTTGGAAATTTGGTTTGGTACATAGCCTAGTGGTACATGGTCTGAAAGGTTTAGGAATCTCTGATGTAGCACATTTCAAACAGAGGCAATTACACAGAGCAGATAAAAAAAGAGCACAATGACTAAATTATATAAGTACAGTATCTCACATAAGTGAGTACACCCCTCCCATTTTTGCAAATATTTCATAATATCTTTTCATGGGACAACACTATAGAAATGACACTTTGATATAACTTAAAGTAGTCAGTGTACAGTAGTATAGATTTACCTTCCTCTGAAAATTACTCAAAACACAGCCATCAACATCTAAACAGCTGGCAACATAAGTGAGTACACCCCACAGTGAACATGTCCAGATTGTGCCTAAAGTGTCAATATTTTGTGTGCTCATTAAATAAAATGAGGTCAAAGAATATTGGGGTTTCCTGTTTTCATTCATTAATGTAAAGTGGAGTTATTGATCCAGTTTACTGGGAATGTTATTTGGGAAGGTCATACATGACACCTAATAACCACTAATTGTGTGCTATGCTAAATACACCTCCTTGTATGTGTATTTTATTGGTGAGGATATCTGCATCAAAAAATCAAACCAAAGGCACACACATCTCACCGTGGGAGGGCAGGTGCTGAGTCGACAGTCGTAGATGAAAGAAGGGATACTGTGAGAGGCCATCTTAAATATAGCTGATCACATGTTGCAATTACGGTCACATGACAAGCAGCTGCAGTGATTACATGACACAGATCTGATGTGTTGATTACCTTAAATGAAACGAGCAATACATCCAGACACACAGAAAGGTGTCCACAGGTCAGAGAGTCTGGAGTCAAGTCTGAAGTCACCTGAGTCATGTATAAACATATATAAGTGTAGTTCATTTTTAAGTCTGTCCGAGCTCATGGTGAATTTCAAATGAGTGTGCTGTGTATTCATGAATACACATGTGTATTGCTCCACCATGAATGAATGAATACACAGCACACTCATTTGAAATTCATCATGAGCTGCACTCCATGGACAATTCAATCAGCCTCCAAGAATTGTAAGAAAGAAAGAAACATAATGTTGCCTCTCTGAGATACACAGGCATTGAACACGTACAGCTCCCACGGAGGGGTGGCAACATAAACAATCTCCTCTTGCAATGTGAACTCTTTTGGATGTACACTGTTTCTACACTGGATGGACACTGTTTGACACCCACCGTTTATGACGGCTTCTCTGGCCCGATACATGGCTTGGGCTATGTTATCTTTAGAGCATGCCCTCTATTTGGATCTTTATATATATTTGTATACTGTTATGATTATTATTGTATATTGTATTTTTGGCTTGAGCCCATGTTTTTAATCACATCTCAGATGTGTGGATATATCATGTACTGTGTTCGCTTTCGGATGGGTGTTAAGACATGTTTTACACTTATATATGTTTATACATGACTCAGGTGACTTCAGACTTGACTCCAGACTCTCTGACCTGTGGACACCTTTCTGTGTGTCTGGATGTATTGCTCGTTTCATTTAAGGTAATCAACACATCAGATCTGTGTCATGTAATCACTGCAGCTGCTCGTCATGTGACCGTAATTGCAACATGTGATCAGCTATATTTAAGATGGCCTCTCACAGTATTTGTTTGTCTGACGAAGAGCACACAGCTCGAAACGTACGTCACAGTGCAATAAATTATATTGTTTTTCTGCAAAGAGTCCTGCAGTGTTGCAAGGATATCTGCATGTCAAAGTATCCTTGGGCAAGATGCTGAACCCCAGATTACTCCCTATACTGTATGCACCCTGTGTGGTAGACTGACGGCATTAGTGTGTGTCTTAGAATGGGTGAGTGAGCAGCTGCACACTGCTTAGCGCTTTTATCTTAAGCGCTTCCTACTGTATAAAAATAAAAAATTAAAATAAAATCCTGCTATAAGCAGCTATTTAATAAAAACTGCAAACAAAGCAGCTATTTTAACAACCCCCTGCTATGAAAGCAGCTCTTTTTAACAAACCCCTGCAATAATAGCAGCTATTTTAAGAGAAACCCTGCTATAAAAGCAGCTATTTTAACAAAAACCCCTTCTATAAAAGCAGCTATTTTAAGAACGAGAAACAAAAAACGGCTCTAAAACCATCTGTATGACGGTCATTCATTGCACGGCTCCGTGCTGTGTGGCGCTGGGTTTGCGGACCCAGCAGTCTACAAAGGTAGCGGATCCCATCCCCCGAAAAGCGGTACCGCTCATATAAGTGGTCGCCATGGTGGAGTAACGGGTCTGACCTGTCCCGCAGCACTCGCTCGCGTCTAAAAGCTCTGCGCACAATAAGTGCCTCTTCCTCTAGCCCAGCAACCTCATTCAAAAACGGACACACCATTGTGAAGGAAGAAACACACACGTCATGTGCATGGGACTTTATATATTGCCCTCATCACTGACTTCATTCACCTGACAATGCTTATTGATTGATTGATTGATTCTTTTAATGACCACACAGCCAGGCTGGTGGAATTTGTTTCCAGTGCAGCTCACTGATACAGGTTCCAACATAAAGGACATTAAACATATAACATAGGCCTAGATATACAGACAAACACATTAGCCTATCACACGAATAATTAGGCTATGACAAAAAGAATGTTTTAAATGTTAAATGTTTTTTTATTAATGTAGGCTTAATGTATTTTGTTCAAAAATGAGGCAAATATGTACATAAGAACATGAAATGACGGTAAAACACATTGATTTCCGATCGCAGTGACAGCTGACTGGACAGATAAGGCACCAGGCTAAACTAAGCCTGGTTGTTAGCCTGGTCGGGACCAGGCTAAATCCACAGAATAAATCTCCATAGCAACATATGTGCCTCCGCTTTCGAACAACAGAATCAATGCCAAATTAAGCCAGGATAACCAACATATCCCGGCTTAATCCCTTATCAAGGTTTCAAACAACAGGGCTCAGGTCACCTTAAGCTAACTGCTGAGAGACGGTGGTTACTGTTTACAGACAGAAGCTAACTGCTAAGAAATAGAGGCTAACTCTATGCATATGCAGCGCTCTGATTGGTTGAAATCTTTTCGTTCCGCCTACGCGCCTATGTTCACCCGGCATCAACTTGAGTGACAACTTGCATAGACCAATACATTGAAGCCAGTGAAATGCGAGATTGAGCGATATGCGTACTTTTAGAGCATTAAATCGTACCAGCTTACTTTGATGTCAAAATGCGTGCCTGGTACGCAAATGCATACAGGTTGGCAGGTCTGCTCTATATTTTTAAGAATATGTAATATTAATGAACATCTGTATCTCCAAAAGTCTTCATCTAAATGCAACAACCACTGGCATAAACATTCTTTGGATACTAGATATCACGTTTCAAATGGTGTGCAGATCTGCCCAATGGTTAGCTCACGGTGATATTCATTATCTTGTTGTAGTTTGTACTGTATACACAACATTTTCTATTTCATCTTATTTTTAACCAAGTGTTACCAAAATATTTGACAATATACCTGAAATCAGCAGAACTTTCTGAGAAGTTTTTCATAATTTTATCACCAACGCTTGAACTATTATTGATAGCTCACTGTGTTTCAAAGATTTATATACTTTGTTAATCCCCGAGGGGAAACTCAGTTTTTTCACTCTGTTGTCAATTACACACAGGTCAAAACACACACATGCACAAACAGGACCTATACATGCACTAAGTGGAGAGATGTCAGAGTGGGGCTGCCCAGTGCCCATGACAGGCACAACTGGCACCTCTCCAGCTATCAGTCCACGCTCCGTATTTTGGTCTGGACGGGGACTTGAACTGGTGACCCTCCGGTTCCCAACCCAAGTCCCTATGGACGGACCTAAAAGATATTGACTGATGAACTTTTAAGGGGGCGTGGCCCAGCAAATGACTCCACAACGTATGGGCCAATCATCACAAACCTTGCAAGCAATGTCTTAAGAGGTACCAGGCACATATCCTGAACGTTTCATTCAAATTGACCACTAGGGGGCACCACAAATACAAAAAATGGGCTTGCAATAACACAAATCAGACTAAAAATCAGAAATTGATTGTACAATCATTACAAAACTTGAAGGGTACGTCAAATAATAATTATGAAACACGTGTATCATTTTAAAATTGGTCAATAGGGGGCGCCACAAGTTCCAAACAAGTGCAAAGGCCTTTCGCAAAATTCGGCCAAAAATCAATGGAGGGTTTCTTCAAACATCACCAAACTTGGTGGATTTTTTTAACTTAAGCCATTAAAGCATGTCCCCATTTTTCTGTATTTGACCAATAGGAAGCAATAGTACCTCCAAAGCATAGCGTGGCACAATAAAGACTTGGACATAAATGGATGAGCATCTGTCTGATTGTCCAAAAACCTGTTGGTAATCTTTAATGCAGGTGCCCTGAACTGTCAAAGTTCTTTATTGTACCCAGCTCTCAAGTATTAAATTTCCATGCTGGCTTGAACCCCGGTATTTGCTGCTTGCCGCTATATTTGTAGTGTAAGTTTTTAGATTAAGCGTAAAAATATTAAAACCCAAGCAATGTGACCATTGTGAAACTTCAGTTATCATAGGTCAAACTTCAAGTCACAGAAGGTCAATAAGAGAACAGTGGTTCCAAAAAACTATTTATTTTGCTTTCATTTTACAGTTAAATACTGATCTTGTTTTTGCACAGTATGTTTTATCAAACAAAGGAGTGTTTTAAACACTTGATTCATGATGTCATGTTTGTGCAATCCTATTTTGCTGTTTGAATAAGGCCACTGGCATTAAAGTTGTAAAAGAAGAAGAATTCTTGACAGTGAAAGGGAATTTACATTAACATCAACCATTTGGAGTCAACTGGTAGTGAACACAAAGTCTAACACTGAGTGTATCAAGGAGAGAGAAGATTCTTTATATATAAATCTGTCCTATAATTTCTGGATCAGAATAGAAGAAGCTCCACCACCTCCATTGCAGATGCCTGCCAGCCCATATTGGCCTGACTTCAGGTTGTGAATCATGTGACCCACGATTCTCGCCCCAGACATCCTGATGAGGAGAAAGAGAAATAAAATGTTAATTATCTATCTATCTATCTATCTATCTATCTATCTACATCTATATATATATATATATATATATATATACACATATATATATACAAATATACACACATATATATATATATACACATATATATATACACATATACATATATATATATATATATATATA
>NC_065508.1:40840468-40861962 GCF_006386435.1 Epinephelus moara | reverse complement strand
ATAACAGGAAATGCACATAGCACACACGTGTTGATAGGTAAATTTTACCTATCAACACGTGTGTGCTATGTGCATTTCCTGTTATTTTTAACACTTGGCATCTCAAGTGCTCAAGTGTGGTGGCATCTCAGAAGGATTTAGCAGTTTGCACCAAATATTTAATGACTCAAGACAGGACCAAAAACACCTCCTAATCACCTGCTTATACTCACCTTTGGTACAGCAAGCGCAGGAGCAATGGGGAAGTCAATGGGTGCAACGGCAGCATCAGCAAAAGCTATGGAAAAAATATATCAATCCTCCAATTAAAACAAATCTATGAAAAATAAGATCATTTGTTTGTTTCCTGTTTTATTTTAACTTAAATACAAACAGGTGTTTGTAATTTATCAAATTTATTCAAAATATAATCCACACAGAAAAAGGATACCTTACACTCTGTCCAAAGCTCACAGTTTGTTGAGAGATTGGTGTAGGATGAAAGGTTTTTTTTCCTCTAGTTTAACCTGATGATGGCTTTTACCCCAACTTAGCCAACAAATATTCTACTGGTTTCTACAAGCAAGCCAAGCTCTCTGACTATAAACTTGTAAAATAAATGCAACCCAACAGTGTTACATTGGTGTACAGATTAACAGTGTTAATTTGTATGCCAACCCTGTGTTAAAGACTCAGTTTCAGTTTAAGTCCAGGTAAAGCAAAAATAAATGTCAAACGGGTTTGTCACACACAAAAATGTGTGACCCCGCCAAATCTGAATGATTAAAAACATTGCCAAGTACATAAAATTAGGTTTCAAAATAGTGGAAAAAAATGAGCAGTATTCTCTGCACTGAGAAGCAAGGGATGAGTCTGTTGAGGGAGCTGAAACTAAGATTGGGCTGCTGAAAGTCACAGTCCCTTGTGAGGAGCTAAGCCACAGTAGCAGAGTAACATACATGTCCCGAGTTGAAGAACACGCAGCTGTGTAGTGAAAACTATCGTAAGCAGCCACGCCAGTAACACAAACAGTTTACGGTTGATCAGCACAGAGCGTCTGAACCAGGGGATATGAGCTACTGTGTGGCTGGATCCTCTTGCTCAGCAGCTGACTTTAGCACAAAGCACACATCCACTGCAGTGAGCAATAGCTTTCGACAGGCCAGGTGGGCTGAAAGACTGAAGGGTTCGTTAGTGACAGTTGTTTATTCAACGCAGAGAGCTCAGAAAGCTCATGGAACATAGCGTAATGTCACGTGGTAACAAAGTACTTATGTAGTGGGAAGGGGTTATGTTAAGGATACCTTCAGTGTGTCATTGAGCAGGCTTTTAGGCCCACCCAAAAAATTCTGGACAAAGAACAGATGAAAAAGCAGTCTGGTCTAACTTACAGTTCTACACAATTTATAGTCTTTGCACTTGTTTTCACAAGTATTTTCTAACATGTAGAATGTGTTCAGAAAGAAATCACTGATTTTACTTTACCCAGACTTTAAGCTTTGTACACACAGCTTAGTGTGTGTGTTTGTGGAAAGCTTACAGACAATTCTGGCCAGTGGAGTGATGCTGAGTCTCTTTGCGGCCTCTGCTGTCATTAAAACGAGAGCAGCTGCTCCATCGTTCAGTGTGCTGGCATTGGCTGCTGTCACCGTACCTATAAAGTAAGTGACAATAACACCAAAATGTACATTCAATTCTTTTACCAAGCATTCTGATTACTATTATTACTTTAGCAACTTATCCAGTTACTTTAGCCTACAACAGGATGGTCTTATGGTTGAAATTGTTAAGGATATGTGTGAAAATGGTCATGTAATAACATTAAGTTAATGAACAGCAGAACAGCAGTGATGTTGATAGGTTTTCAAAATAGTGAGACCCTGGGATCCACAGCTGGTCATTTGAGTGAGTCACTTTCTGACACATCTTCCCCGTCAGCACGGAAGATCTATACAATTACCACAGTTTCAAGGTAGACACCCAAGCTTAGTGTCACCAATTCAATATCTGACCAGAACATTATGATGACACAGTGAAGCTGACAAATCACCTTTGGGATGTAAAATGTCATCACTTCACTGTTTTATCATATTAAGTATCCCTTGGACCCATCAATAGTGAGGTTATTGCGTCCTTCCATTTCAGGTTTTAACACATCAGGGATGAAAGACATGTGCCTAGCAACATCACTGGAACAGTGCACCTTGACTAGGAAGCATAATAGTATAATGAGTTGTTACAGTGTGGAAGGTAAACTAGTAGCAGAAAAAATAAAAATGCAAATAAGTTATAAATAACCACATCCTTATATGCATTGTATTTGAAAGGAGCAGATTATTATTATTTTTTTTTTTTTTTTTTTTGCATATGGTGGAAACAGCATTAATGTGCATGACTGTTCCGTAGAGTACAAATCTGTTTCGTTAGACAAAATCTGGTTCAGTGTTATTCCCCATCTCAGGTGATGAAATAATCAATAAATGAATGTAATCGCACTGTATCATTACCATTCTCTTTTTGGAACACTGCTTTCAGTTTGGGAACTTTGCTGAAGTCAACCCGCCTCCACTCCTCATCCTCGGACACAACCACATCAGGTTTGCCTACAACATATAATATTAATTAACATTTTTTTGTGTGTTATCTAGAATGTTTATATTTATGATTATTATTGTTGTTGTTGTGAAAATCTGTGTATGTTCCTATGTTGTATGTGATGATGATGACTGAATAAAACAAACATACATACATACATACAAAACAACGACATCAGATAACCAGTACTGTTTAAAGTAAACAACCAGCACCACTGGCTTCCGACCAACTTGCTGTACCTTTCTGGGGAATGCTAACTGGTACAATCTCCTTTGCAAGCACGCCAGACTCATATGCTGCTTTGCTGCGGCTGTATGAACCAATTGCGTAGGTGTCCTGCTCCTCTCTGGTGATGTTGCTGTTCTTGGCCGTGTTTTCTGCACAGTTGCCCTTTAAAAGACGGTAAGGCAAAAGCAACAGAAAATAGATCATTTATGAAACTGACAAAATCACAAATTTAATGTAAGTGATGAAAAATGACAAGAAGAATTTTACAGGTTTTTTTTTTTTTCAACAAATGCTCTTTAAACATGAAATTACAGATTTCTCAAAAGCACATTTGTGTCACACACATTTCTGTAGCAGCTTAGTGCTAATGCATTGTTAGCATACACACATTATCAATTTACCTCTCACCTTGTACACTAATTTCCCGTGTCATAATATAGAAGCAAATGCAAAAATATAAGTAGGACAAACCCATTATTTTTTAGTTTTTGAAAAATCAACCAATCATTGCATAACCGCTCGCGTAACGTCCCCCCCACACCCTCCACCCTGAGTCTGTGAGACAAAAATATGCTAGAAACAGGGATGCTTGTGGATATAAACTAGTAACAGGGACGCTTGTGGATATAAAGTAGTAACCTGAGATGACAATGGTTTCGCCTGGAGCTGTCCCAAAGGGAAGATGCCGGCAGCGCTGTGACAGGACCCAGAAGCGGGGGAAGCGCGGACGGGTTAGCTCTATGCTAACAGCTAACCCCATCAAACCAGCTGTTCCCAGCAGCCTTCTGGTGAATGTCCGCTCGCTGGACACGAAATGGATTACATCCGACAATGGAGATCCACTCACTGAGAGTGAGGGACTGTTGCGTCCTTGTGTTCACTGAGACATGGATGAATGGTAACATATAAGACGCTGGCATTGAGCTAAGGAGGCTAACACTACATAGAGCAGACAGGGAGGCTGCATCATCTGGTAAGCTCCGTGGTGTATACACAAACAATTCATGGTGCTGTGATGTGAAGAGGATCTCGCAGTTCTGCTCTCAGGATGTGGAGTTTTTGACAGGGACGCTTGTGGATATAAAGTAGTAACCTGAGATGACCATGGTTTCGCCTGGAGCTGTCCCAAAGGGAAGATGCCGGCAGCGCTGTGACAGGACCCAGAAGCGGGGGAAGCGCAGAGGGGTTAGCTCTATGCTAACAGCTAACCCCATCAAACCAGCTGTTCCCAGCAGCCTTCTGGCGAACTGTCCACTCACTGGACACGAAATGGATTACATCCGACAACGGAGATCCACTCACTGAGGAGTGAGGGACTATTGCGTCCTTGTGTTCACTGAGACATGGATGAATGGTAACATATAAGACGCTGGTGTTGAGCTAAGGAGGCTAACGCTACATAGAGCAGACAGGGAGGCAACATCATCTGGTAAGCTCCGTGGTGTATACACAAACAATTCATGGTGCTGTGATGTGAAGAGGATCTCCCAGTTCTGCTCTCAGGATGTGGAGTTTTTGACTGAAATGTCGACCCTTTTCATCTGAATATTGCTCTATATGTTCTTTCTTATATGTTGCACAAATTGTTTTTAAATGTTTTGTTTCTTTTCTCTTGGGGTATAAGAAATGCTAGTTTGTTTTTTTGTGCTGCGCATAAAAATGACAAAGAAGTTGAGTTCAGTTCATAATGTTAAATATGACAACACAGCATCCAGTTGCTAATGGCTAACGTTAGCCTACTGTAGCGTAGCCTCTGAAACATTAACGTTATCTTCCTTGTGTGTTTCCACTTACTAGTAACGTTAACGCTACTATCTAACGTTAGCACTGTAACCTTATTCTAAAACCCATCAGTCATCACTGACTCCAATTGAGTTTTAAAACTCCGGGGTTGCATTTGTAACGTTACATTCACCCTCCTCTTCCGTGTATCTAACGTTACCATGCCAACGCCTACGTCTATCATAGATGTAATGAGGACGTAATGAGCACTTTTGTTTTGGTATGGGGACCAAGATCGCTTTCTTCATAGCAGTCTTTCTCCTATTTTTCTATGGACATGATCGTGTGCGGGGACCCGGCCCCCAGCTGTGGTTCCATTGTTTACACTCCGCGAGCTGCGGAGAAGAAGATAGGGATATCACGCCGGAGTGCAGCTCCGATACCGGAGGAGACGGTACAAACCCACGGGGTTGTAGTTACGGGGAATGTAAGATCGCTCCCCAACAAGATGGGCGAGCTGTCGGTAGTGATGGCTGAATGAAGCTTCTAATCATTTTCTTTATTTTCTGAACCCACTAGATGGTGCTTTTTGTTCAACAAAAGGTTTAAAACACACCACATTTCCATTCTTTTAGCCTCTCTCTTTAAACCAAGAGCAACCATCTAGTGGGTTAGGAAAATAAATAAAATGCTTCATGAGGCTTCATTCCTCCATCACTAGCTGTCGGCGCTGACTCGCCATCAGAGGGAGTACCGGCAGAGCAGTGTGCTGGTCTTTACAGAGACATGGCTGAACGTGGAAGTACCAGATACGATTGCTGCGCTGGACGGATTCCAGCTCATCAGGCATGACAGGAAAGCGGACAGCGGTAAGAGGAAAGGAGGAGGGCTGGCTGTGTTTGTGAATGATAGATGGTGTAACTCTGGGCACATCACTATCAAGGAACAGCATTGCTGCAGGGACGTTGAGCTGCTGGCTGTTGGCATGAGACCATATCTACCCAGGGAGTTTTCTCATGTCATAATGGTAGCAGTGTATGTACCCCCCGTCTGCTAAAGCTGAGTCTGCTTGTGACATTCTCCACTCTGTTATGAGTAGGCTGCAAACACAGCACCCTCAGGCCCTCCTTCTGATCTCTGTGGACTTCAACCACGCCTTTCCTTCCACCACCCCGCCCACCTTCACCCAGTTTCCTGCCACACCAGAGACAATAAAATACTGGATTTATTTTATGCCAACACCAAAGAGGCATACCACTCATCCCCCCTGCTCCCCCTGGGAAAAGCTGATCACAACCTGGTTCATTTTCTGCCTGTCTACAACCTCTGGTGCAGAGGGAACCAGCAACCACCTGCACTGTGAAGAGGTGGTCTGAAAAGGCCGAGGAGGCCCTGAGGGACTGCTTCAAGACCACTGTGTGGGAGGTACTCAGCGATTCCCATGGGGAGGACATTGACAGACTGACATGCATTACGGATTATATTGACTTCTGTGTGGAACGCACCATACCCACCAGGACTGTACGCTGCTTCTCCAACACCAAACCCTGGATTACTCCAGATATAAAAGCTCTCCTGAAGGAGAAGCAGAGAGTTTTTAACTCTGGAACTAGGGAGGAGCTGAAGGCCATGCAGAAGGAGCTACGGAGAAACATCAGGCGGGGAAAGGAAGGATATAAAAAGAAGATGGAAGAACAGCTGCAGCAGAGCGATGTCAGCGGAGTCTGAAGAAGTCTGAAAACCATCTCAGGACACAAACAACCGGACTCCCAGGCCAGAGGCGACCAGAAGTGGATGAATCTGTTCTTCAATAGATTTGATCAGTCTGCCCCTCCCCTGGCCCAGACATCACTGCCGCAAATCCCCACATCCCCACCTTCACCTTCCCCTCCACCTACACTCCTGGCACACTGCTTCAAATCCTCCCCCCACCCCCACTCCCCCGGACATCTCACCACCCCTCACTCCTCCCCACACCTCATCACCTCCACCCCCCCAGCACACAGCCCTCCCTGCTCCAGTTTGTCCGTCACTACCTGTCAGGTGAGAGATCAGCTGAGGAGGATAAAGACTAGGAGGGCTGCAGGTCCAGACGGCATCAGCTCAAGGCTCCTGATGTCCTGCGCAAACCAACTGTGCAGGATAGTTGAAACCATTTTCAACCTGAGCCTGAAGCTGGGCAAAGTACCACAGCTGTGGAAGACATCCTGTGTGGTACCTGTGCCAAGACTACGCACCCCAAGGACTTCAGCAGCTTCAGACCGATGCCATTAACGTCCCACCTCATGAAGACTCTGGAGCGGCTGGTCCTGTCTCGTCTCCGCCCCGCAGTAGGGCCTTCAATGGACCCGCTGCAGTTTGCATAACAGCCTTACCTTGGGGTGGAGGACGCCATCATCTTCCTCTTGCATAGAGCTCTTTCTCACCTGGAGAAGCCCGGAAGCTCTGAAAGAATCATGTTCTTTGACTTCTCCAGCGCTTTCAACACCATACAGCCTGTGCTTCTGAGGGAAAAACTGGAGCACACGGGTGGCTAATCACCTCACATCCTGGACTACCTCACGGACTGTCCGCAGTATGTCAGGACCCAGGATTGTGTATCAGATTTGGTTGTCTGCAGTACAGGGGCCCCGCAGGGAACGGTGCACCGTTCCTCTTCACCCTCTACACTGCAGACTTTTCATACAACACCCCCACCTGTCATCTGCAGAAGTTATCCGAGGACTCTGCCATAGTTGGCCTCATCACAGATGGGGACGACAGGGAGTACAGAGAACTGAACCAGGTCTTTGTGGACTGGTGCCTGAGAAACCACCTTCAGATCAACGCGGGTGTTACGACTGTGGCTGTATTGTGTAACATTTATATTTCTGTAACATTTATTGTATGTATATTGTATTTTTATGTGAGAGTAAGACCTCTTCTTTTTCTGAGGATCTGTGCCAGGTGCCGCCTCCAACTGCTTCTCTGAGTGGTGGGTTGTGGCTGGTCATGGCTGCTGCTGACTGGCTGTTGCGGGGGCTTGGCAATCTCTGTCAAAATCCGAGGGCCTTTTGACAGCAGCGTGCCTCCTCGTCCCGACACCAAACTTGCCTGTGCCTTCGTAAATTGTATCTTTTGTGTTTTCTGACTGGAGAGCGGTGAGCCTTAGCTGAACTGTTGAATTGTTGTTTGTATCCTGCCGCTACCAGCGGTGAGCTTTTTGTCTGTAGCCGATAACCGTTGCAGCATTAATAGCACTTAGCTGTCACTGGCACGTCACTTGTACATAATTGTATATAGCACGAAGCAGTAGGGGTGAGCTGCCATTTATTTTGAACTGTTTTCTCCTGTTTTTGTTTAGTTTAGGGAGTTAGGTTTAGTGATTGTATTTCTGTTTCTTTTTCTTTCATGTAAGTTAGTTATTTTGGGAAAGATAGTTTGTTTTATTTGTTGTTTTGGCCTGGGTTCACCCTGAAGACAAGCTTCCTCATTTGTAAATTGTACTTCTGTGTGGTGGTGAATAAACTCACCTTTTGTCGTGCATTACCTTGTTGTCGGCTCATTTTTATGTTCCCGACCCCTAGACGGGTGCGTAACATAAATTGGGGGCTCGTCCGGCTCGTCTCTCCAGGTCGCTGGTGTGTGCCAGGCAGGTTGGTGTTTTTTTTTTGTTTTTTTTTGTGTGTGAGTAAGACCTTGGTTGGTGTTTTTTTCTTTGTATGGAGGTGTAGGATGTCCCAGGTTTTTCATATGGATGTGTTTATGCAGGGTCCATCTCTCGAAAAACTGGATCGGTGCACAAAGGCGGATTTGTTGTTGGTAGCAAATGTATTTAACGTTTGTTCCTTTGCATGGACACAAAGCTGAAATAAAGTCTTGCTTGTCAGAGCGGTTGGTGGAGAGGGGTGTTGTTCCCAAGCCGAAGCCAGAAGAGGTTGATGTTGCTCCTGAGGGTTTAGTTGTGGTAGTGGGAGAGGAGTCTGCCAGTGCCATGGCAGCGAAAGACCACGGCGGTGGGGTGGAGGCAGGGGCGGAGGCTCCTGCTTCCGTTCACCTCAGCATAGACCCGATGGCGCTTATCCAGGCTGGTGTTGATATGGCGGCTCTTAATCTGGCCCTCTGCCTGTGTGAGGTGGAGCCCCAAACTAAGAGCCGTGAGGTTGAGCTTATGCATCTCCGCATAAGGGCCATGGAGTTTGATAGAATGCCACATCCAGCTACTTCCACTCCGGTGGCTGCGCATCCCCGAGTCATCATGCCCTCTGATCAGTTTGACGTGAGCAGACATATTGCCCTGGTACCACCCTTTAGGCAAAGTGAAGTCGATTCCTACTTTTAACGCCTTTGAGAGCATTGCTTCCACTTTGAGGTGGCCAAAAACTGTGTGGAATATGTTACTGCAGTGCAAATTGAGTGGTAAAGCACAAGAGGTGTGCGCAAGCCTATCCACTGAAGAGACTCTGGACTATGAGACTGTGAAGGCCACTGTTTTGAGAGCTTACGAATTGGTTCCTGAGGCGTATCACCAAAAATTTAGAGCATGTGAAAAAGCCGCCAACCAAACTTACGTTGAGTTTGTCCGTGAAAAGACTGCTCTGATGGATAAATGGTGTGCGGCAAGCAAGGTGGAAACTTTGACTCAGCTCCGCGAGTTGTTTCTGCTGGAGGGGTTTAAATCATGTCTCCCAGAAAAAATTGTTGTGTACCTGAACGAACAGAAGGTGGAGTCCCTGTCAAAGGCTGCTGTATTAGCTGATGAATTTGTCCTGACTCACCGTGCTGTCTTTCCCTCTGGCCGCCGTGAACATGTTCCCAGTGCTGGTGCTGTTAAAACTCCAAAAGCTCAGTCCAAAAGCACACCACGTCCTAATACTGTTTCTCCCAACACTCGTGAGTGTTTCTATTGTCATGAGGCGGGACATTTGATTGCTGCTTGTCCTGTTCTCCAGCAAAAAGAGCATAACCAAAGCCCCAAGAAGCCAAAAAGTGTTGGTTTTGTCCAGTCTGTCGCTGCTCCTGATTCGGCTGACGCTGACGCTGATGAGGCGTCTGTGCGTTATAAGCCGTTCATCACTAAGGGCACAGTCTCTCCCCCGGGAGATGAAAAAGTTTAGGTGCCTGTCACAATCCTGCGTGACACAGGAGCCGATCAGTCCCTGTTGCTGCACGGTGTTTTGCCTTTTTCCAGTGGTTCTTTCTGTGAGTTGGATGCATTGGCGTGGGGGGTGGAAATGGTTCTGTTGTGAGCACCACTGCATGCTGTGTTCCTGAGCTGCCCCTTGTCACGGGTCCCGTAGTAATTGCACACGCACCTGTTTGCCCGTGTGCGGTGTGCACCTCCTCCTTGGCAACGATTTGGCAGGAAAGAAAGTTTTTCTGACACCCGAAGTAGTTGATGATCCTGTGTGTGATTGTGGCCTGTCTGTGTCTCCTGCTGCTGACAGTCCGCCCTCTGTGTTCCCTGCCTGTGTTGTGATGAGTCAAAGTGATCTAATTTGATGATGTGTGTGATCTGTCTGATTCATTCCTGTGTCCGGATGATAAGCCTGGGGGCGCAGACTCACTTGCAGCAAAACCCGAAAAGAGTGTATCAGTGCCAGATAACCTGCTGCCCGCTGAGGCAGGGCTAAATTTTGATGTGGACCGAAGCATGTTCATTCAAGCACAGCACACTGACCTGAGTTTGGCCACATGTTTGACAGCTGCAGCTGCGCCAGCCTCTGACATTCCCTGTGTGTACGCTATTGTGAATGGCGTTTTGATGCGCAATTGGCATCCTCCTGCTGTTGGTAATTTGGGGTGGAACTCATTTCAGCAGGTAGTTGTACCCCAGTGTTTCCGCTCTCAGGTGCTTAGCCTTGCCCATGACAATGTTGCTGGCCACTTAGGAATAAAAAAACCCCAAAACATACCACCGCATTCTGTGCTATTTCTTTTGGCGAGACCTGAAGCGAGATGTCACAAAGTTTTGCCGCTCCTGTCATGTGTGCCAGCTTAGTGGAAAACCCAATCGGATCATTCCTCCTGCTCCTCTACAGCCCATCCCTGTGCTGGGAGAGCCTTTTGAGCATCTCATTATTGATTGTGTGGGTCCACTTCCAAAAACAAAGTCTGGCAATCAGTATCTGTTAACTTTAATGTGTGCCGCCACTCGCTACCCAGAAGCCATCCTACTGTGCACATTGAAAGCCAAGGCTGTCATCAAAGCACTCACTAGCTTTTTCTACACTTTTGGGTTGCCAAAATACATTCAGTCTGATCAGGGAACCAATTTCATGTCCAAGCTGTTTGCTCAAGTGTTAGCCTCACTGTCCATCAAGCACAAAAAGTCTAGCACATATCATCCACAATCCCAGGGAGTAGTCAAACATTTTCATCAAACGCTGAAAGCCATGATGAAGAAATAGTGCCTTAAAACTGGGAAGGATTGGGATGAGGGGTTGTCATTTCTCCTTTTAGCTGCCCGAGAGAGTGTGCAGGATTCTACTGGTTTTAGCCCTGCAGAGCTGGTGTTCGGCCACACGGTGCGTGGCCCACTTCGTTTGCTGAAGTATTTGTCTGAAACCCCTAGCCCCACTTCTAATGTGCTAGATTATGTGAGCAAATTCAGAGAAAGGCTGCATGAGGCATGTGAAGTTGCATGCAGTGCATTAACTGCATCTCAGGGGGAGATGAAAAAGAACATTGACAAAAAGTCTGTGAAAAGAGATTTCCAGGTTGGCGATAAGGTGCTGGCCCTTCTGCCAATCCCCAGTTCTGCCCTCCAGGCCAAGTTTTGTGGCCGACACGTGGTTGAGAAAAAGTTGAGTGAAACTGATTATGTCCTGAATACTCCAGATCGTCGGCGAAAAACCAGAGTTTGCCATGTGAATATGTTAAAAGCATACTTTTCTCGTTGTGATGCCACTGCTTTCTCCTTGGCCACGCCTGCCGCTGGGACCGCCTCCTTTGTCATGCCCTCTGTTGTAGCCTCTTTCACATCTGTGTCGCCCTCTCTGTACACTCCTGAAAGTGATGGCCTACATGAAAACACATCTCCTTGTGCACGACTGCAAAATTCTGAGGTGTTGAAAGATTTGCCAGCCCAGTTGCAACATTTAAATCCTCCAGCTCGAGCAGATATTGTGCGTCTGATTAACATCTTTCCCACATTGTTTTCAGACAATCCATCCCGCACCACTGTCCTTTCACATGACATTGATGTTGGCAGTCACCCGCCCATTAAGCAACATGCTTACAGGGTTAATCCAACAAAACGCTCACTTATGAAAAACGAAGTTGAATATCTGTTGGAGAATGATCTGGCTGTTCCCAGCTCCAGTGCGTGGAGTTCCCCTTGCCTGCTCGTGCCCAAACCTGACAAAACACCTCGTTTTTGCAGTGACTTTCGAAAGGTAAATAATGCAACAAAAGCCGACTCATATCCCCTGCCCAGAATGGAAGACTGTGTGGACAGAGTTGGTGGAGCAACTTTTGTCACAAAACTTTGTTGAAATTTGTTGAAAGGTTATTGGCAAGTCCCGCCAACCCCCCGTGCTTCAGAAATCTCTGCTTTTGTCACCCCCGATAGTTTTTGCCAATACACCGCTATGCCCTTCTGACTCTGCAATGCACCTGCCACCTTCCAGCAGCTGATGCACCTCGTCCTGGCTGATGTGAGTAATTGTGAGTTGTATCTTGATGATGTTGTGGCCTATTCAGACACGTGGTCTGAACACCTCAAGACACTGGAGGAGATTTTTCAGAGGTTAAAGGTAGGGATGGGCAACACAAGCAAAAACACTATTCGAAAATCGTGGCAAGTATTCGACAATTTTTTGAATAATCGCCCCTCCCCCCCCCGAGCCACGCACACAGAGATTCATTCATCTTTAAAGGCCCGAACATACTCGGGCAGAATGGACTCCACGGAGGTCCGCGCGGACTCAAAGCAGACGTCCGCAAGCCCTGTGCGCGCACACCAGTGACTGCTCGGCATGTATTTTTCACATCACGGGGATTTTTCACGGACATTTTTACAGGAAACGACAACGCGGAAGTTCGACTATGAAAGCCCGAATGACTGCGGACATTCCTCACGGAGTAGTAGTCTCTGCATGTTTCTCCTGTTTGTAGAAGAGCATCTCACACCGCTGTAGCAATCCTAGACTGCCCTCATGTGGTTAGGAGCTGAATTGCATGTCAAATAAAGGGGGGGAAATAAGACGGCGAATAGTAATAGTCGCATTAAAAAATCGATTTTTCAAAAATAAAACGACTATTCGAAAATCGAAAATCGTGGCCCATCCCTAGTTAAAGGAGGCCACCCTTACTCTGAATTTAGCCAAATGTGAGTTTGGTAGAGCCACGGTCACCTACCTTGGAAAACAGGTGGGACAAGGTGAGGTGCGCCCTGTTGGTGCCAAAATTCAGTCCATCCTGGAGTATCCAGCTCCCCAAACTAGGCGTGAGCTCTGCCGCTTCCTGGGTATGGCTGGATATTATCGCAATTTCTGTTGTAACTTTTCTGATGTGGTTGCCCCTCTCACCAGTTTGACCAGCGTCAAGAAGCCCTTTGTCTGGTCAGCTGCTTGTCAACATGCTTTTGAGTTCTGTGAAGCCCCTTTCTGCAGCACCCCTGTTCTGGTGGCCCCGAACTCCTGCCCGTTCAAGCTGGAGGTGGATACGAGTGCCAGCGGAGTCGGTGCTGTGCTCATACAGGAGGACCATCAAGGTATCGATCACCCCATTTGCCATTTGTCAAAGAAATTCAATGCCTGTCAGGTGAATTACAGCACCATCAAGAAAGAGGCCCTTACGCTGCTGCTGGCCCTCCAACACTTCAAGGTGTCCGTAACACTCCCTGTTACCGTATACACTGACCACAACCCGCTTGTGTTTCTGAGGCAAATGCAGAACTCCAACCAAAGGCTGATGCGNCGGCCATATTGTGTAACATTTATATTTCTGTAACATTTATTGTATGTATATTGTATTTTTATGTGAGAGTAAGACCTCTTCTTTTTCTGAGGATCTGTGCCAGGTGCCGCCTCCGTCTCCTTCTCTGAGTGGTGGCTTCTGGCTGGTCGTGGCTGCTGCAGATTGACTGTTGCGGGGGCTTGACCTTTTTAAACACCGTCAATCTCTGTCAAAATCTGAGGGTCATTTGACAGCAGCGTGCCTCCTCGTCCTGACGCCAAACCTGCCTGTGCCTTCGTAAATTGTATCTTTTGTGTTTTCTGACTGAAGAGCGATGAGCCTTAGCTGATCTGTTGAATTGTTGTTTGTATCCTGCATCCTGCTGCTACGAGCGGTGAGCTTTTTGTCTGTAGCCGATAACCGTTGCAGCGTTAATAGCGCTTAGTTGTCACTTGCACGTCACTTGTACATAATTGTCTATAGCACGAAGCAGTAGGGGTGAGCTGCCATTTATTTTGAACTGTTTTCTCCTGTTTTTGTTTAGTTTAGGGAGTTAGGTTTAGTGATTGTATTTCTGTTATTTTTTCTTTCACCTAGGGTTTAGTTAGTTATTTTGGGAAAGATAGTTTGTTGTATTTGTTGTTTTGGCCTGGGTTCACCCTGAAGACAAGCTTCCTTATTTGTAAATTGTACTTCTATCTGTGTGGTGGTGAATAAACTCACCTGTTGTCGTGCATTACCTTGTTGTCGGCTCATTTTTATGTTACACGTCCCGACCCCTAGACGGGTGCGTAACAGCGGGGAAAACCAAAGAGCTGGTGGTGGATTTCCGCAGGCGCAGACTCCTCCCCCCCAACACCGGTGAACATCCAGGGAAAGGACATTGAGATGGTGACATCTTATAAATACCTGGGTGTTCATCTTAACAATAAACTGGACTGGACTGATCACACAACAGCACTATACAGGAAAGGCCAAAGCAGACTCTACCTGCTCAGGCAGCTCAGGTCTTTTGGAGTGCAGGGGGACTCCTGAAGACCTTCTTTGACACTGTGGTGGCATCAGCCATCTTCTACAGAGTGGTCTGCTGGGGCAGCAGTGTCTCGGTTGCAGATATGAAGAGAGTGGACAAGCTGATCAAGAAGGCCAGCTCTGTCCTGGGATGCTCTCTGGACTCTGTGCAGGTGGTAGGAGAAAGGAGGATGACAGCCAAGCTGTCATCTCTGAGGTCTAACGATTCCCATCCCCTGCAGGAGGAGATAAAAGCTCTGGAGAGCTCCTTCAGCTATAGTGTGATTCACCCAAAGTGTGTGAAGGAACGCTATCGCAGGTTCTTCCTGCCTGCTGCTGTCAGGCTACATAACCAGCACTGCTCACAATAAACTGTACCATGGACACTTTAGGGACACCATAATAAGCACAACTGTCCCCCTTGTTGTTGTCTATTTGCACATACAATTTTCCACTTTACACTAAATATGCTCACTTTAATCCATTGCTCACTTTTTATCCACTAATTATTATTATTATTATTATTATTATTATTATTAGGGCCCGAGCGACGACAAAGTCGTCCGCGGAGGACCCTATTGAAATCATGCTGTTTATTATAATTATTATTATTATTATTATTCTTTACCCGACTTTGTATCCTAATTTCGCCCCTTACCCGAATTTCAAAATGCTTCTAATTTTCCACAGTCGTCCGGCCACATCCGAAATTCGATATTTTTGGGCAGTTCCACATGGTCGACGCGAAATGCCGAAATAGCGCCCCCTACAAATTTTCAAAAAAAACCTCCCCGTTGGGGTTAGTTTGTCGTAGGCAAACAAAATTTGATACACACGTATCATACCCAGACGCACAAAAAAGTCTCTTAACGTCATGGTAAAATCCAGACAGGAAGTCGGCCATTTTGTTTTGAATTTTTTCGTTACGGCGATTTCCACAACTTGAATTTGAACGAACTCCTCCTAGGGATTTCAGATCATCCTGAGAACATGCTGATCAAAAGTTATTAAAAGCTTTTCTCCATGTCAAGGGGCATGGCCGCTAGGGCGTGACAAATTTTGGCGACTTTTCGTTTTCTTGCCATCAAAATTCGAACGGCTCTCCTGCCCACATACTTGATCTCAGCAGCTTCAAACTTGCTGGACACGATGATGGCTCCGCCCCGATATGTTAATATCCCACCTTACTCTTCGCGCCCCCCGGTGGAAACAGGAAGTGACCCGTCTTTAACATGTACTGATGACACAAACTTGACCGCATCAACTTCATTCCACTTCTAATGCATGCAGAACAAGTTGGTGAAGCTACCTTATGAACGCTGTGAAGCTACGTCTAATGGTGTTTATGTGGCGGCGTGGCGACTATCAATCCCTCGCCACTAAATACTTTTGGCATTTTGATGGCTTCAACGACCTCATCTCCTCATGAAAATTGATACACACGTCAAGAATGGCGAGCTCTTGTATCCGATAGGGGCGCCGCCCATGGGGGGGACAAAATGCGTCTATAGCGCCCCCTTGAAATTTTCAAAAAACCCTCCCCATACGGGTTTTTTTTGGAGGAGGAAAATGAAAATTAGTAGATATGTGTATGTTGCCCAGACGCACAAAAAAGTCTCCGACACCAATGGTCTACTCCTAACAGGAAGTCGGCCATTTTGATTTTGACTTGTCATTTTGGCGTGATTTCCACATGTTGTATTTTAACGAACTAGTCCTAGGGATTTCATCCAATCGACTTCAAATTTTTTACGACTTCAAAGTTGGTACAGATCATCCTGACAACATGCTGATCAAAAGTTATTAAAAGTTTTCTCTAAAGAGAGGGAAGGACATGCAGCAAAGGGCCACAGGCTGGAGTCGAACCCAGGCCGCTGTGGCAACAGCCTTGTACATGGGGCGCCTGCTCTACCACTAAGCCACTGATGCCCCTGATGACGTTGCATATTGACGTACGTCATAACCTGGGATTCAGTAGTAAAAGGCCATCGTACAATCTACACGTTGTACCAAAGTTTATTAGATCCACGTCTCAAAGTGTGTCATGCAATAGTCTTATAAGATTGTTAAAATCGCACAGTGTATAGAGGGCATAACTCGGCTTCTTCTCCGGAGCCTTTGTGCTCCACTGTCTCGCAGGTTAACCCTATGGGCCCGAACGACGCATAGTGCATCCAAATTTAGACCTGTTCTTCTCTATTGATTTTCTCCGCGACCGTGCATCATACCGAGAAGCCACACATATCACGTGAAACAGCGGAATTGTAGCTTTCTGACAAGGCCACTTGTCGGTAGTCCAATGTTACACTAAAATTATGTATAACAGAGCTTTCATGTCGGTAGTCCAATGTTACACTAAAATTATGTATAACAGAGCTTTCATACAGCTTTGCACACACATAATTGTGTTGTCCTGTTAAACTAACATTGTCTATTAATGTTACAGACGGGCATGACTGGTAAAGTTTTCTGCTTAGCTCCCACATTAACGTTAGAAGTTATATTGTAGTTTGATGCTGGCGACACCAGCTGCTCAGCTGCTAGTGAGGGGAGGGGCTGTACCTGCCGTATGCAGCATGCTGTGTTCACTTCACTAAATATTTCTAAAGAGCTTTTGCTTTTCCTTTATCATTTTTGACCAAAACTGGCTGCTCTGATCCTCCTGCAGCCGCGCTGGCCATATTACAGCAACAGAAATGTGTGCATGCGTGCACAGCAACGACAACAAGCCGGGTTGCAGCGAGGGCTCTGTGCCTGCCAGACGCTGCCTGCACAGCGCGTGTCCGTCGGACCCGTCGCGCGCACCCGACAGGCGCTGAGGTGGCGTGCACTGTTAGTATCGATACTTTTGTAAATTAGTATTGTATCCGGATACAGCGTTTGAGTATCGACACTTTTCAGAGTATCGATACTTCTGACAACCCTACGACCTACGTCTACTAATCAACCAATAGAAATGCAGCACGAAATGACAACAGTCAACGCAACACCGGCGCTAAACCCAACAAATGATCGCTTGCCATGGAGGTAAAATGAACAAAAAGAAGTAGAACTCCCAGAAAGAGGAAAGTTTGATGGAGCTGTGGCAGTAGAAGCCTTGTTTATTTGATGTTTCCTCCAGCTGCTATCATGACCGCGAGAAAAAAGACACTGCATGGAGGGAAATTGCAGAGGAACTGCAACTTCCAGGTGAGCAAGCTACCTATGGTGGCACAGATGGATGATGTACGCTGATGCGGTGCACGCTGATGACGTTGCATTTTTTTTTTTTTTTAGATATTTTCTGGCCGTTTTAGCCTTTAATTGATAGGACAGCTTAAGCGTGAAGGGGGGAGAGAGAGAGGGAAGGACATGCAGCAAAGGGCCACAGGCTGGAGTCGAACCCAGGCCGCTGTGGCAACAGCCTTGTACATGGGGCGCCTGCTCTACCACTAAGCCACCGATGCCCCTGATGACGTTGCATATTGACGTACGTCATAACCTGGGATTCAGTAGTAAAAGGCCATCGTACAATCTACACGTTGTACCAAAGTTTATTAGATCCACGTCTCAAAGTGTGTCATGCAATAGTCTTATAAGATTGTTAAAATCGCACAGTGTATAGAGGGCATAACTCGGCTTCTTCTCCGGAGCCTTTGTGCTCCACTGTCTCGCAGGTTAACCCTATGGGCCCGAACGACGCATAGTGCATCCAAATTTAGACCTGTTCTTCTCTATTGATTTTCTCCGCGACCGTGCATCATACCGAGAAGCCACACATATCACGCGAAACAGCGGAATTGTAGCTTTCTGACAAGGCCACTTGTCGGTAGTCCAATGTTACACTAAAATTATGTATAACAGAGCTTTCATACAGCTTTGCACACACATTACTCTTGGATGGATTACTCGCGAATGCAGGCTCGCACAGAAATGCCTCGCATATCACATGAAAGCGCAGGAGCAGAGCTTTCCAGGGATACCACACACATCATTGTGCTGCCATCCCATCATGCTTTAAATCCAGATTGTCTACAAAATAAAAACCTGACGAATTTCTTTACAATCCATTACACAGATCTTGTTATCAGTCACTTCATATAGTGAGGAATATCATATCTTACCACGTCTTAGGCTTGCGTGTGTTTCTCCCTGTCTATCCACATTTGTAGTCCGGCTTTCAAGATGCAAATATCTCCATATTGTCCAGTTTAGTGCAGTTGACACTTCGCCTTTGCGCACCCAGACAACTGTAGCATAATTATGCATGCATGACAGGGCCGTAGTCACCATATACATTGAGGGGGACATGCCCCCCCCCTTCCAATGCCCAAACTGTCCCCCCAATATATAACTGAAACTGAAAAACAACAACAAACTTTGTTTACTGCAAACAAAGTGGCAAATATTATCTTGGAGGACATTGTTGCACTTGGTTGACTATTTTTCTATAATCTTAGATGTAAATATTGCATGTTTCTTTCAGATAAAACACATTTTTGACTTGTGAATGAGTCAATGGAATTTCTTGCAATAATGAAAAAATACTGGCAATCATGTCCGCCTGGCACAAACCACATGTTTTGGACAGCTGTGAAGTGACAGAATGTCCCACCATCATGGTATTTATATTGCCAGATTCCAGAGAGTCTCCCCTCTTCATTTATGGCAGAATATATCATTTTCCAACTTGCTATTGTGAGATACATGTAAAAATGTAAGAATTTAGTAACACAGATTTGTTTTTTCCATTGATATAAAAAATAATATAAAATACAGGCACATAGGAGGACATGAAATGATGGCAAATCTGGTTAGCCCACATTGTCCTGAAAAAAACCCAAGATATAGCATGTGTATGTAGCCTTTATAATGACTGTGATATGACCTTAAAAGTAAAGGCAGTAAAAATACCCCAAAAAGGCCTGGGGCCCATAGGGTTAACTTATATCGCAGCGGTGCCTGGATAGTGTGACGTGTGTGGTTGTGCTGCTGCCGTGGTCCTCCTGATGCCTCCTGCTGCTGTTATCATTAGTCATACTTCTACTGTTATTATACACATATGATTATTGGCATATATGTATACTATCATATATTAATATATACTTTCAACATATTGTACCACAATAGCCATAATTATTATTATAATATTACTTTCATTAATATTGTTGTAAGCTACTGTCATTACTGTCTGTCCTGCATCTCTCTCTGTCTCTCTTTCTGTCTTATTCTGTCATACTAATTACTTTTAATTTATTATGTTGATCTGTTCTGTACGACATCTATTGCACGTCTGTCCGTCCTGAAAGAGGGATCCCTCCTTGCTCTTCCTGAGGTTTCTACTAGTGCTGCACGATTTGGTAAAAATGTGCTATTGTGATTATGGTGGACAATATCGCGATTTGCGATTGCGATTACAATATAATTACAATAAAACGTAATAAATAAATGGTATCATGAGTCTTTTTGCTTGATTCAGTGTTTCCCCTACATTATATTAGGGGGGCACTGACCTGACATAGTTATTGTTATGGACAGACAGTGTGTCAATGACCATCAACAGACTGAGCACAGTCAAACACGCTGCTCACACAGCAGCGCAGCACGGAACTGTACACACAGCGGAGCGAGCATATGTTGCGTTCAGGCGTTGTCACGTAAATGACAAATTCCAGCGCCATAGCACAAAACAGCAGCATGTCAAGTGGGCTTACCCGAGCAAAATTGCTCAGTTTTTCATTTGTTATGGAGTCCATGATTTCCATGTGACACTTACAAATGTTTGCTTAACTGTGCTTGGATGTTGTTTTATGAGGCTCTGGTGGCTTTCAGTTGTCTCATTGTCTTTAACGTTACACAGCTCGGCTTTCTCTCGCATGCACTCTTCCTACTTTTCCCTGTGCTGTGCTGTCTCAAGTGTTGATATAGATTGGTCGTGTTGCCGCGGGTCGTGGCGACTTTAACTTTTAAACTTTTACACAGCACGTCTTTCTGTCCAACGTCGCCATACCTGAAAGACGTGCTGTGTAAAAGTTTAAAAGTTAAAGTCGCCACGTCCCGTCTCAAGTGCTGATATAGATTGGTCGTGTTGCCGCGAGACGTGGCAACTTTAACTTTTACACTTGAACAGCATGTCTTTCTGTTCAACGTCGCCATACCTGAATCCAAGTATCGCCATGTATACACATATAATGTGCAAAAATAGATATACAAACGGTTTAAACTGATGGAATATTTGAATGTAATTTATAGGCAATTTTGGCACCATTATATAACCAGGTCTGTACATATACATATATATGTTTTCAAATGCATTCAAGCCTTATCTCAATGACTAGAAAAAAATACATATAACAAGGTAATATTTAACAGAAGTTACCATGTGGAATTTATTATAGACATCAGTGAGTCCATCCTTGACAATAAGGTCTTCCATCCTCACTCCTCCATAGGCTGGGGTCTCTCTGGACATTACATAAGGAACATTGGACATGCTCTCCATGCCGCCAGCCACCATCACATCCTGAAATCACATAGACAGCCATACACTTATCTGCAGTCAATACTACAGTCTATTGTTCATAGTTTGTCTCATACTGGCCCAACTGCTGTTATCTCTGTAACAGATGTTGGATGTATATGAACTTTTCTATCTCACTGTTTTACAGGTTTTGGATAATACTGCAAGAGTTGTGTAAGAGTTTGCAAATGATAGGGGGGTCCATCACAAGTGTCATTGTCATTTTTTATTTTATTAATGGAATTCTTCATTGACTGTGGAGGCATGTGAGAGAAACAGTTTTCTTAAAGATTTGAAGCTACTGTGGGTTGAGTAACTGATATACAAAGAGAGTAATCCTATGATGCTACCTGGTGTCCACACATCAGACTCTGAGCTGCCATCATGATGGACTTCATCCCAGAGGCGCAGACTTTGTTGATGGTTGTTGCTGGAGTGCCGAGGGTCAAGCCTGAAGATACAGTCAGACAGATTTGTATGGGCAAATATATATATATATATATATATATATATATATACACATATATATACACATATATATGTGTGTGTGTATATATATATATATATATATATATATATA